>NW_023606967.1:0-40001 GCF_013339745.2 Dermacentor silvarum | reverse complement strand
ACGTCCAGCGTCAATCGGACCCAGTTTAAGACCAGCGGTTCAACATCTTCCGAAATTTTCTGGAACCTCGCAACGCGAGTGCATCTTGCATGCTGTTTCCCATATCGTTTGCTCTTTTCCACAACAGCGTCATCGTCTCTGAATGAGTGAAAATGTTTATTATAAAGGCTGGCACGCAGGGCTACGTCTCTGGGCGACGGCTTTTGCGTCAACGCTGCTAAGAGGTCCACTTCACAGAATATTTCCGCGCTAACAGCAACGAGGCAGTTGTAATGTTGCACGACCGTTTCTAGCCACACGAAATCCATGAGTGCTCGTTTTTTTTTTTTTTTTTTTTTTTTTTTTTTTTTTTTACGCACAAGCCTATGTGACCCGTCTGTCAAATCGGCGATATATTTGTCCCCGCGAGAGAAGGGAGCGCCGGAGGAGGAAGGCGCCTGGAGGTAGAGGAGAGAATCGCCGCGTCCACGTTATCCACGTCGGATGTCCACGTTATCGCTACTAAATTGTAGGCATCATTCAAGTTGGTGATGATGACTGATAATTAGTGGGGTTTTACGGCGCAAGCGCCACCGAAGGCCCAAGAGCGCCAGACGATGTTATGTTGCATTCGATGTAGCGGCCAATGTCAAGTGGCATATGTGAAGTTATTTTTTTAATGCGCAAGCGTTTCCATGGTTACCCAACCAGAGAATTGTCCGTCCGTCCATTCTTCGCGTAAGGACGATCGCTTTCAAGATAGAGCCAGCAACATTGTTTTAGCGAGCTGTGGAAGACGACGACGAACGCGCGAGCGGCTGTGGCACGAGTGCATCTCTGCGACCTACGTGACCTGAACTAGGCACACCTTTAGGAAGCCGAGAACTGTGCAGCGGCCACGGCTTCGGATCGGAGCGTCATCAGCGCACCTCGCGGTGCCTTCAGCAGGAGTACGTGTCGCCCCAGCGCTGTCGCATTCACCGTAATGGCGCCAAGACGACCGCAGCCGTGGAGAAGTGCTAGGATTACCGGACAGTGTTGAGTGTGAGCACTGGACACCACGTGGTTACTACGAAACGTTTACGGATCATTCAGATATTTCCCTGAGGATATTCTATAGGTAAACTTTCTACGTTCATGGTCGCCAGATTTCGACTGCTGTGCATTGTACGTCGCGTTACGCTAACTAACCAACAGCTCACACTCGACATCGTGCTGAGCCTACAACTCACGATGTAGGTTTACGGCCACCTGACGCCTTCGGCTCAATGGCTACAACGTTCTCCTTCTGAGCACGAGGTGACGGTTTCGATTCCGCACCGCGGCGACCGCATTTTAATGGAGGCGAAATGCAAGGACCTCGTGTACACAAGTTTAGGAGCGCGTAAAATAACTCCAGATGGTGAAAATTAATCCGTAGCCCTACACTGGCGGCGTCCTCCATAAACCCCTGTTTTCAAGTCCACACTTTCAATTACGTAGCTCTTCTACCAACGTCGAACACGCAATACCCACTGTGGATATGTTTTTGATGCACCCACAATGGCGACGGTTCCTTTCGGCTTACGTAACCTAAGCTATGCTAGCCTCAGCGTACCTGAGGCGCGACTTTATCCTGCCATGCAGCGCCTCCGACAACACTGCGTCCACCTTATTCACTTCTGATATTGCAAAGGATTACCAACTGTGATCGCTTGCCCAAATGCGCACGTGACACATTGCTTTTCTCTAACGAGTCCTATACTGGCATAGCGAACATATCTTCAAGGCGTGCACGTACCAGTTCCACCGATTCCCTCGTGATCGTCCCACCTATCGTGATATCTCAATTTCACAGACCACGACGTCGAAGAGGTCGGCACTTGACGAACGGGCGCTGTCGCTCACAAAGTCATTTATTGAAGGCACCGCAACGACTAATTCAAGAGCTGCTAAGTGTTCCGCTCGCGGTGCATCATGGGAGTTGCGAGGCTTTGGCGTGTGATTGAAATTCGGCAATTTCGCGACTGCGCTGTATATCTAGTAAAGCCTTAATCATAATTAAGTGTCTCACGCACCACTGTTGTATTATAGACTCCTAATATCGTTCCCGTTAGGTTAGCAGCTATGAGAGGAATATTTTTTACAAGTATTTTCCATTTACCCAAATAGAAACGGCGTTCCGTGTAATACCACAAAATATTAGGAACGGCGTTCGATGCAGTTGATATTTATCTTTCTAAATTAACGTAATGATAAATATGTCAAACTATGCTACAATGCGTAGAAAACCGTTCCACATGTATAAACATATGGTTCCAGCCACAGGTGCGTCAGAAAATGTTCCATATAATAGGTACAAATATGCGGAACAGCGTTCCAGGTAACACTTTCAGTGCAACAAAGTTCCACATATTTATTATGTGAGCTTAAAAGAAAGTGAAATGTTCAATTATATGGAATGCCGCCGCCTATATTTTCTTATGTGAAACTCCGCTCCATTTAGAAAACTAGAAAATATTAGAAAGTATGTTCGACGTGTAGCCGTGATTTCAGTGAAGCGAAATTAAGTCTGTATATAGCATAATAATATAGGAGTATAAATTTCGCTCCCGGGTCATCACCGACACCAGTATGTATCCATCGCGCTGTCTGTACATGACGGACGCGATATGGCAGCTTCGAGCACGCAGTTATCATGTGACGCTAAAGCAGTCAGAGGGCTTTAGCCTGTCCGTAAGTTTCTTACTCTCTACGTCTTAGTAGGTTACCGAATCCATGGAAGGCATTATTATTAGTATAGATTGTAGAGACACCCTGTAACGCTTTACCTACGAAGTGCTTGAAACAATTTGCGTCGCGTGAGCGTTCTCGTCAAATAATAAAAGCCGCAGTTTAGCCCGAAAGGCGAAGCATCGATTGCGATAGCAAATTAGTAGACAGCTATGCGAAGTAAGGACAGTAGTTTTATCGACCGTACAAACTTGGAAATATTCGCTTACTAACTAAACTAACAAGCATGGTGTCAGGGCGGCCAAGCAAACATGAACACATCTCACTCGATGACCGCGGACACCAGCTGTCAAGACGATGGCGTCGGGAAGCGCGGCAGCTGCACCAAGCGAAGCGACCTTCGTGCTGGCTATCGCTTCAATGCAAACTGAGCGTCGAAAGCACCGCACACACAAAGGTATGAGCGGCCGGCAGATCGCCGCATGTGGCAGCGCAAAGTACGCTGTTGGTGTCGGAGTGGAACGGTGCCCCCCTCCCTCCCGCGCTGCCTCCCCGCTTCCCTCCCTGCGCGCGCGAGATTGAGCCACGATCTTTGGTTCCCCATGCGCGCAGTCGCGAAATACGCAGTTGCTGTCGAAGAACAACGCCGCTCCTCTCCCATGCCCCAACAGCCTTCAGCGCGGCGGAAGACGGCGGGCGCGTTTTCTGTCAGCTTCCCTCTCGTGCGTGCACCAGATTGAGCCGCGATCATCGGTTCGCCTCTCGCGCTTTCACTTGCACGTACAGCATACGGCGCGCGGCCACGATTTTAGTCGCCGTCGGACTTTACACGGAACTTCACGGCGACGGCAACGACGGCAGAAATGCGCCGGGGGTGTTTATATGATTGCTATCGCAATAAAATCACAACATGCATATACGTAGACGATGACGTCGCCTCCAACGCTTTGCGCTTGGTTCTTTATTATGTTTGCGCCGGTACGGGCTGGCGGTGTTGTCGCGCGCGCCATATCTTGGCAAGCGATCTCCACACGGCTCTGACCTTTGTATGCGCTGTGCATTCGGCCCGCTCAGTTTCCGTTGGAGCGATAGACCACACGAACCTTCGTTCGTTGCGGCGGCTGCGCTTGCTGCCAGTGTTCTGACAGTGGTTGTCTGCGGTCATCGAGTGTGATCTATTCATTGCATGTTTTTATTCAACATTTTCCATTGTGGGAGTGTATGAGAGCGTAAGCTTCTGGGATTGTTATCCCCTATTAAAATTATCAAGCTGCTTCATGCACATTTTTTTTCGTATTGTGTCTTTGCAAAAAAATAATAAAAGGTCTATGCGATTATTGTGTGGTGGGTGTAAGCGTATTTGTGGGCAGGCTGTAGCATGCATTGTCAAACACGCTTACATTGGCACATTCTCATATGCAATTTAGGGGAAAAAAGTCACCTCTTTTTTTAGATGTTGCAAGAGCACTGAGTCCTCAATGGACGAAAGCCAAATGAATAATATACAGGGTCTGTGTTAAGTGGAATTGGAATAAAAAAGGTATTTGCTCAGGTTCTCATCAGTAAACTGCATTAGTGATGCTGTAATCCAAGTTGTGCCTGGCTTCGTCCCGCCTAATTAATTCCAATTTGAAAGGGTTTCTGATGTGAATCCTCATCATAAGTTCTCATCAAAAGTGTATTGCTTATCGCAAGCTTGCGCCGTTTCATTTCTTAATTTATATCACGGCCACACTGAATTCGTGCAATGATACTTGAACGATTTTCTGAGTGTGAATGGAAGCAGCGATGAGAATAAAAAAGAACATTTTCCGTTGCAGTCACTATTTTCTTCTGATCGAGATTTAGCACGTAGGCTAACGCTTTTTTTATGCTGTGATGAACGGTTAGACCAGACGAAACAAATTGTGCGCGCGAGCGTCACCTGAGTGGGCTTTGAGTGCTGCCCTATCGATCAGTCTTCACATCATTCACGCCCTGCACAAGGAACCTTCATGTTAACGAAGCATTAAGCCTGGTATAGACGGTTTCAGTGTTTGCAAACAAACCTCGCTTGCCGCTGATTGTTTGCCCCATCGTAACTTCCGGCAGGAGAGCTAGAAGCACTTCCGGCTATGTTGTTTGAAGGCATGCGCGACGTGAGGCCGGCGTGTCGATGTTTGCACTGCTTGGTGGAATCTGTGATGAGCTCATTCTACATCGTGAATATTGTCGAGATGACGAGCGACTACTTTAAGGCACTTAGCACCGAAGCAAAATATCGGTATCGCCAAAAGCTGATGTTTAGAGGCGGAGAGCTGCCCGATCTGCTGGGCGATGATGTCGTGCGATTTTCGTTTTCGTGGGGCTCCAAACACCTTCCCTCAGTTACAACCCCGGAGCAACAAACGGAGCATATTAGCGAGGACATGCAGTGAACGCAGGCTGTTGTCTTCAAGGAAGGTAATGGGACTGCCGAAAACTAGAAAAATTCTAATGGCACTTTTTTCTTCTTTCTTGGGTTTTACGTTCCAAAACCTGTTCTGATTAGAGAGGCTCGCCGTAGTGGAGGGTTCCGGATTAATTTTGATCACCTGGGGTTCTTTAACGCCCTACAACACAAGCACACGGGCGTTTTAAAGCGAAGCTTTGTACCTCTACCAGCCAAGGGTTCTGTCGCTGTCCGTCGTTGTAATCAAAAAACGATCCCGACGAACCGCTAACAATTGCAGGTATAGCAGTATAGCTTACTTGAATTCAGGCATTCAGCGTACAACTAAGCACTCGTTTTCTCAAGAAAAACCACAAAAACAAGCTTCAAAGTGATGAGCCAACATGATGGATGATAAGGGCTGCGGGCAAACAACGGAAACAGGCTCGGCGCGGTCCGTAAGATTAGATTGCAGCTGTTGCAAAGCTTGTGCAGCTGCTTGAAAGAGGGTTGACGTCATTCGAAACCCTTCCAGCCTAGTAACTGCTTCGGTTCATTTTCTAGACTACCCCACTATGGTTAGACCACGGAAAGTAAAGACGGCAGAACGTGCATTCGCGGCACGTGCATTGATTTAACCTTGGCAAAGAATGTAACTACAGTGAAAACTGAAAATTTGAGTGTATATCACACCGATCATAAAGCAGTAGTGAACATTGTTGTGAAGTAAATAATAATAAAGGCCGTG
The DNA here is from genome assembly GCF_013339745.2 of Dermacentor silvarum. Lineage (NCBI taxonomy): Eukaryota > Metazoa > Arthropoda > Arachnida > Ixodida > Ixodidae > Dermacentor > Dermacentor silvarum. The sequence continues at coordinate 34,152 of NW_023606967.1, read as the reverse complement.
GTTAAAGTTACGTTGTAGTGTGTGAAATATCAAGTGCGCCGCAGTCACCGTGAGGGTGGCGTAAAAAGCTTCGCTTTCCAACCACCTTCACAGGGTGGATTGGCGGGCAATTTTTTGCATTTCGCAATGACCCTTTTACTGCTGCAAGATGGAGGATGAAGTGGTAAGCTGTGCATGTATACATGCACAAGTTTTCTGCGTCATATTACTTGTTTCTGCTTTTCAATATGCATTCACAAATAATTGTACATTCTCAAAAGTCATTTAGTGCAAGAAGCCTACGTCGACTGAAATGGGACTAACTTAAATGCTCACGAATTTACCACACTTCTAACAAAATGAAACCTGTAGCGTTGGGCACGAAATTGCAATCCATAATTGGCCTCCGTTAATTCGTAAATGCTTTTAGAATGTGGCCGAAACTTCCTACATGCATGCACGGAAATCGCTAAGTTTTCTGCGATTCTGCTCTGCGATACCGATACAAATGCTCACATGCCGCCGCGGTGGCTCAGCTGCTACGGTGTCCAGTTGCTGACCCGAGACGCCGCTTGGGCCCCGGCCGTCGCATTTCGATCGAGGCGAAATGCTAGAGGTCCGCGTACTGTGCGATGTCAGTGCATGTTAAAGAACCACAGGTGGTCGAAATTATCCGGAGCTCTCCACTGCGGCGTCCGTCATAGCCCGAGTCGCTTCGGGACGTTAAACATGATAAACCAATGCGCACACGTACCTAGTAGTAAAGCTGCAGAGGTGCACTTGTGCCCCAGATATGAAAAACATTAAATTATTGTTTAGCGGGTGCCATGCTGCCGCCGCTTTATTTTAAACTCGTGTTCGTAGCATGGCGATCCACGCCGAGGCAAGAAACTGGACGAGCGGGCAAGCTCGGGGCGAGATTCGAGCTGCTTTCGCGGGAGCTACACGACATACGGCCAGAACAATCGCGCTGTAGCGCTTTTATTATTCAGCATTATAGCAGTCCGGCTACTCCACGTAGTAACGTACCTTGGATGAAGTGAGCAGAGCAAATCTGGCTCCCAGATTTGAAAAAACACCGTTGAGGAGTAAACGTAATGAAAACAGTCAATGATCCAAGAGCTACTCGCCATCACGCAACACACTGAATGCCACAAGTCGCACTTGTATCGATATACCCGAAAAATAACACAGAATATGCGCAGGACGAGCGCGCGAGCGAACATATACCAGCAAAAACGAGCAAAAGGAACGGCTACCGGAAGTTTCCTTAGGGCGCCGGATGCCGGCGCACAGCGTTGCCAGAGCAAGGTGGGCGCTGGATGAAACCATCTATACTTATCCTCTAATCTGAAATAACGAATTTCCTTCGCGATTTGAGTTCTACTCACTGCATTATGAACCAAAATTTAGGGGAGGCAGAGCAATGTCAAGCAGCCGGCACCGCTAAGCTGGGACCGCTGACCGCGGCGCCATCTATCGGCTCGCGGCAGAGCTACTCGGTGCACCCGCGCGCTGCCGAACATATTTTCTATTTAGAAAACTGCCGAACAACACTCTATTTAGGTGTTGACACTGCGCGCGCGCAGTGTCAACACCTAAATAGAGTGTTTTAGTTGAGCGTCTTAACGGTCCGCTCCGCTCCGAGCTGCCCCGCTAAGCCACAGCGGAGCGGCGGGTGATTTTCACGTTTTAGTTATGCGTGTAGCGTAGCGGAGCGGACCTTTCGTTGTTGCAGCGCCCTCTGGCCAAATTCAGCGTAGTGAAACAAAATAAAAAACCGTTTTGTCACTTTTACAAAGTAAGGCGAATATCTATATATAAATTATTTGTTCATGTAGTATCAGACGGGTGCTTGTAATGCGTTGCCGGTCCATTTTATCGAGTTGGAAAGGAAGCGTCGACTTAGTGAACGCCACGTGATAGCCAGTGAGGTTGCATTTCGAATCCAATCCAATCCTTTCTAACGCCAATGCGCTGGCGACGTTTTTGTTAGCTGTGCTGTTCACTTTATTTTCTTAAACAACCAGTTGGAAGTGTATTATACAAGTTATTCGCGCTCGCGCGACTAGTGCCTCGATGCAAGGTGCTTCGATGTACGCGCGAGAGAGGGCGCGTGCATCGACCACACTCGCTAGCGGAAAACGGCAGCAACGCTCCGCGCTCCGCTTAGGCAGCTTGGAAGCGGACCGTGTTTCTCGCTCCGCTAGCCCGCTTACGGCTAAGCGGAGGACGCATGCGCATTCGTGCTTCCGCTCCGCTCAGCGGCTAAGCGGAGCGTAAAAACGCTAAACTAAAACTGTCTAATGTTCTTACACCGTAGTGGGAAGGCAGCGCGGGAAAGAGGGAGTGCGGCTTCTGCTCTGCGAGCAACTTGTACTTTGCTCGGCGGCGGGCGGTCACGCGCATCGTATCTTGAAATCGATCTGCAACACGGCTCCTACCTTTGTATGCGCTGTGCTTTCGACGCTCAGTTTCCGTTGAAACGATAGACCACATGAACCTTCGCTCGCTGCTCCTGGCGCGCTCGCTCACGCCAGCGTTTTGACAGCGGTTGTGTGCGGTCATCGAGTGTGATCTATTCATGTTTTCTTGTGCGCGCTGACCCCATCCTTGTTAATTCAGTTAGTAAGCGAATGTGTCCAAGTTTATACAGCTGATAAAACTACTGTCCTTACTCCGTATAGCTCTCTACTAATTTGCGATCGCAATTGATGCTTCGCCGTTCGGGTGAAACAGCGACATTTTTTTATATTTCATTACGTGCTAACGCTGACCTTTCACTATATGTCGAAGCAGAAACGGGACATCGGGGTACACAAAAAATTAATTGATTAAAACAAATGTACACGTAACGGTTTCATGCAAGCTGACTTTGTTTTTATTGCCTGTTTGGCATCACATGCAGACACCCAAAACTTGACATACTTGAAATGAGAAACAATACCTATTACCAATCAAACAAATAATACAATGACAGTAGCTCATTCACGATTATTGTAATTTTAGCATGAACCGGCAATAAGAATAAATGCGACATTCATAGGAAACAAAAGCGCACGATGTCCCTCTCTGTCTCCTCGGTGTTCTGAAAAACGATTAGGTAGCGCTGAAAACTTACCTGCACATGTGTACGAAATATTCGAAGTTCTTCGGGCTGTCGATCTCCACCATGTACACAATCTCGGCTGTCTGAAAGAACTTATCGCGGATTGCCTGGAAACGATTCACAAAAGAAAGGCTGAACGATCTCACAGTTGCTTCAGTCATTCTTTCTAGATGTCTTACTCTTACTTCAAAGAAGTCTACACGATTGCAGACACATCCTTAAACAACCGAGCGTATAGCAATAAAGAAAAGTGTTGGTAGACGATTCAAACTCAAGTTGAAGTCGAGGAAGGGCAATCTTTCTGAGTGAGTTGAGAGTGAGAATGCGGCGGAATCACCGCGCATACGTCAAACTCTCGCGTCGAGCCTCGCGTGAGGAGAGCAGGCGGAGCGGCGGACTCCTTCAATTAATTTTTTAGAGTGAAAGCTCTACTACACCATGTCTCGCAAGGTCGTTCGTCGCGTCGCCATGACCTTTTCGCCGTCGGAGCTAATTACCTGATGGCCCACCTTACAATTTACAAATTGCAGCCGTTGAGATCGCAAGGCGGATTCACTTAGAATTAATTCTCAGGATGACACCAGTTTCGAGATAATAATTCCCGAACTTTGCGGAGAAATGCATTGGTGTTCCAGTTAATTTTGCGCTTCAATGCATAAAGCGACGTTTTGATAAGAAACTAACTGGAACGCCAATGCACTTGTCCGCAAAGTTCGGGAATTATATCTCGAAGTGGTGTCATCCCGAGAACTTGTTCCAAGTGGATCCGCCTTGCGAACTCCACGGCTACAATTTGTAAATTACAATATGGGCCATTAAGTAATTAGTTAAAAATATAGACAATTTTTGTTAATTATTGCATTACGCATTTCAATTTCTTGTGCAAGTAATGTCCGCCTGTTCGAGTAGACCAGCTCATGAACTAGAATTCTGCAATCTGCCACAGGCAACCTTTAAGAATTTTCGAAAGTGTTCGCTGAAACACCCTGTATATATGAACGATAAGAAAGGAAATCAAGGGGCCCGATTTTTATTAATCATATCATACCAAGCCAACAATCCGGCACACCAAGGACAACGTAGAGGAAATTACATCTATTTACTAGTTTAATTAACGTGCTAAATTAATGGAAGTGAAAGTGGACGAAACGATAACTTGCCGCAGGTGGGGAACTATCCCACGTCATCGCATTGCCTGCGATGCTCTCACCATTGAGCTACCGCGGCCCCGTCTTCCCATCCACTTTCTGGGGTATTTATGTTTTACTGCAATAACAAAAACTGGCAGCGTTGGCCAGCGCCACCACTCACACCACTAACAACTCACTCACAGGGTTTGTTCTGGTATGTTTTTGTAGGACGTTCTAGGATGTTCTTGTTTTCTAGGATGTTTGTTCTAGAATGTATTTTCATCCACTTTCATTTCCATTAATTTACCATTTCTTTAATTCAATTTAGGTACAAGTAATTTCCCCCATGTTGTCCTTGGTGTCTTTGTTTGTTGGCGTCTTATGATATTGTTACGAGGCATTGCGTATGAGCTTGCCATTACAGGACCGCTGTGCTACGCGAAGAGGAAGAAGACGGGACATGCCTCGTGAGATGCTGTCAGCCATTCTCTGGTAGCAGCAGCCTATAAATATTGTCTCTCCCATGTACTTGTCAATCCCCGTGATAATTTGATGGAGGTGCGGGGTACCAGAAGACGCGCTGTACAACGGAGCTCCACAGCGGTCGTCGAGTCGGGGTCATCATTATGACAGACGAGACCACGACCACGCCGCCTGCGCCGGCCATTGCGACGCCTGCACCAGCGCCGATCACAACGTCAACGATCGTCGTTACGCACCCTAACGACCCGGGAACGTTCTGCGGTACGGATGAAGTTGACGTTGAAGATTGGATTGACAATTATGAACGCATCAGTGAGGTCAATCGTTGGCACCCGACGATGATGCTGGCGAACGTGCTGTTTTACCTCAAAGGAACGGCAAAGGTGTGGTTCGATAACCATGAGGCAGAGATTGGAAGTTGGGACACTTTCAAAACAAAACTTATTGTCCTTGTTTGGGAAGCCCATGGGTCGAAAGGCGGCCGCAACGCAAGAGCTATCCATCCGCGCTCAGACGTCCACTGAACCATACATATCCTACACTCAGGACAGTCTTGGCTCTTTGCCGTAAAGTGGACATGGACATGACGGAGTCGGATAAGGTTGGTCACGTACTGAAGGGAATCGCAGACGATGCGTTCAACCTATTACTGTGCCGAAATCGTGCGACCGTCGACGCAATTATTGACGAATGCCGGCGTTTTGAGCAGGCCAAAAGTCGGCGTATTGCGAGGTCATTCGCTCGGCTACCGAACACCGCCCCGACGTCATCATGCGAAGACGGACAAGCCTCTCGTCTGCAGTCATCGCCACCGTCGGAAATTACACGAATCGTCCGTCGGGAAATCTAAGCTATTGCTCCTGCTCTCCCCAACAACGGCCACGGCGATTTTCACGTGCCGGCCGTTTCTCTGGTCCAGTCCATTGTGCGGGAGGAACTCGGCAACTTGGGTTTCGCCGTCTGCACCATTGCTCAGTATCGGACAACTGACTTTCGCCCTAGGTCGCCGCCTCGCCCGAGATCACCGCCCCAGGAACAACGGTTTTATCCGCGCTCTCGTAATCCGGCTGAATGGCGGACGGCAGATGATCGGCCGATTTGCTTCCACTGCCGCCGTATCGGTCACGTCGCGCGCCATTGCAACAACCGTTGGGTGTCGCCGTTAACCCGGGATGACACTGCTAGCCCACCGACAACTACCGCCGTTTTCAGTCCGCTCAGCCATACTAACCATACAACACTGATAGCTACCGCCGCTTCGAGCCTTTTGAGCCGTACAACGTCGATGCCACTCCTACGCCGCACAGCCGTTCCCCGTCGCCCCGAGGTCATCAGTCCCGTTCGCCGCCAGCGCGCCGGCCGTCGTCTCCTTCGCCTCTATGACGACGTCCGACATCGCCGCTCAACCTTAAACAGGGAAACTATGGGATGCAGCTCTTAGAGGTGACGCTGCATCTTCGACTTCCACCTCAAATCCTCTCCTCGTATTGCCGACGCGACGAAACTTGATCGACGTTGACGTTGACTGACGGCTTAACAGTTCCCGCACTCGTCGATACTGGGGCACAAATATCCGTGATGAGTAATCACCTTCGTCGTCACCTTAAGAAAGTACTTACCCCCGCCGCTACTGGTATTATTCGCGTCGCTGATGGAAGAAGTCACGTCGTCATCGGAATGTGCACAGCTCGCATCACCATCGCCGGTCACCATATATCTATTTTGTTTACGGTTCTCGAGCAATGCCCCAACGACGTAATTCTCGGACTTGATTTCTTGTCGGCCCATGCCGCTCTCATTGACTGTGCAACCGGCGTCCTTCAACTTGAGCTTCCTCAACTGGCGGATGTTCCAGATTTACCGTCACACCGCTTATGCTCTGTCGATTATGTTCGGTTGGCACCGCAAGCCGCCACGTGTGTTGCCTTGACGACGGCATCCCCAGTTCCAGACGGCGACTACATAGTCTCTCCACTAGTTGAAGTACTGTTGACCAGAAATATTGCTGTGCCATAATCCCAATTCCGAACGCCAGGTCATACAACGAGAAGTCGACAAGATGCTCTCCAAAGACGTGACTGTTGTCGACAACCACGTCCAGCTCCCACTTCTGAACTTCAGAAACGCGACTCAAGCGCTCCCGCAAGGCATCTCAGTGGCCAACGTGTCTGCGCTTGATGAATGCGACGTCGCGGCACTAGACACGGACACTTGTTCGTCCTTTCTCGTAAGCGGTCCGGCAAGTCCACTCCCCGACGAAATTACCACGATGATTGCCCCTGATCTTCCGACTTGTCAAGCCACGGAACTGCAGCACCTCCTAACGACCTATAGGGATATCTTCGACTTCGATGACCACCCTCTCGGTCAAACGTCTCTCGTAAGTCGTCGAATACATACCGGAGATGCTATTCCTATCAGACGGCGACCCTATCGTGTGTCCCATTCCGAACGCCAGGTCATACAACGAGAAGTCGACAAGATGCTCTCCAAAGACGTCATAGAGGCTTCCTCAAGTCCGTGGGCGTCACCTGTCGTCTTGGTCAAAAAGAAGGATGGCAGCTGGAGATTCTGCGTCGACTATCGTGCCTTAAACAAAATAACACGCAAAGACGTATATCCGCTGCCACGGATCGATGACGCCCTGGGCTGTCTTCATGGTGCGAAGTACTTCTCATCCATAGACCTGCGCTCGGGTTACTGGCAGATTTCTGTTGATGACTTGGATCGAGAAAAGACTGCCTTTATCACACCGGACGGCCTCTATCAGTTCAAAGTTATTCCCTTTGGACTGTGCAACGCCCCCGCAACGTTCGAACGCATGATGGACTCTCTCCTTCGTGGCTACAAATGGTCTATCTGCCTCTGCTACCTAGACGACGTCATTGTGTTTTCCCCAACGCTTGAAAGTCACCTTACTCGTTTGGCGACCATTCTAGCTGTCTTTCGTCGAGCAGGACTCCAGCTAAACTCCAAAAAGTGTAATTTCGGCTGACAACAAATCACTGTGCTTGGTCATCTTGTAAGTGCTACAGGTGTCCAACCTGACCCTGCCAAGATTAGCGCTGTTAAGAACTTCCCTGTGCCCTCGTCTACTAAAGCTGTTCGGAGTTTTGTTGGATTATGATCCTACTTCCGCCGTTTTATCCGCAATTTCGCCATCATAGCCCGACCCCTCACCGACCTTCTCAAGAAGGACGTGCCCTTCTCGTGGGGCCCCGACCAATCAACCGCATTCTCGGCGCTGACCAACTTGATCACTTCACCGCCTATCTTGGCTCACTTTGACCCATCCGCGCCTACTGAGGTTCGCACAGATGCTAGTGGGCATGGAATCGGCGCCGTCCTCGCTCAGTACCAGCATGGCCACACTCGTGTTATTGCATACGCCAGCCGCCTGCTCTCCACATCAGAACGGAACTATTCTATCACAGAGCGCGAGTGCCTTGCATTGGTTTGGGCTGTCGCAAAATTTCGCCCGTATTTGTACGGCCGCACATTCTCGGTTCTTACCGACCACCACGCTCTTTGTTGGCTGTCCTCACTCAAGGACCCAACTGGTCGCCTTGGTCGCTGGGCTCTGAGACTACAGGAATATACCTTTGAGGTAATTTATAAATCGGGCAGGCTACATCACGATACCGATTGTCTTTCGCGCCATCCGGTGGACTCTGCTAGCCTCGCTGACCATAGCATGATTCCTGTGTGCTGGCCATCTCTGATCTACGCGACATCGGCACCGAACAGCGTCGGGATGCAGCCCTAAAGCTCACCATTCAGCGACTCTCTTCTGCGCTTTCCGACCCTGCTTACGCCAGTATGTCCTACGCGATGACGTCCTTTACCGTCGCAACATGAAACCTGACGATCCAGAATTCTTGCTAGTTATTCCCCGACACCTGCGCACCACCATTCTTCAACATCTACATGATGCTCCAACTGCCGGACACCTCGGCGTTTCACGCACCTACGACCGCGTGCGACAGCGGTTCTTTTGGCCTGGCTTATATCGCTCGGTGCGCCGATACGTTGCTACCTGCGAACGCTGTCAACGCCGCAAACGTCCTGCTCTTCCTCCGGCTGGCCGGCTTCAGCCTGTCGACATTCCACCGGAGCCTTTCTTCCGCATCGGCCTTGACTTGCTCGGACCTTTCCCTACGTCCGTATCCGGCAACAAATGCATTACCGTCGCAACTACTACGCCACCAGATATGCCATCACACGCGCCATGCCCAGTAGCTGCGCTACCGACGTTGCAGACTTTCTGCTCAATGACGTAATTCTTCGACACGGAGCTCCGCGTCAGCTTCTTACGGATCGTGGACGCTGTTTCCTTGCAAAGGTCATTGACGAAATTCTGCGTAGCTGCTCTACTGAACGTCGCCTTACGACAGCCTACCATCCACAGACCAACGGTCTTACCGAGCGGCTCAACCGAACTCTCACGGATATGCTGTCCATGCAAGTCTCTACTGATCACCGCGATTGGGACGCCGCCCTACCCTACGTTACTTTTGCCTACAACTCGTCCCGACATGACACTGCCGGCTATTCGCCGTTCTTTCTCCTGTACGGCCGCAACCCTGCGTTGCCCTTCGAGACGCTCCTTCCTGCTGATCCATCCGTACCAACCGCATATGCTAAGGACGTCCTCTCTCGAGCCAGAATGGCTCGCCAGGTTGCTCACACTAGGCTGTGTGCGTCGCAGGCCTCCCAAAAAAAAGCGCTATGATAGCCGGCACCGCGAAGTAGAGGACCCTCCTGAATCACTAGTCCTCCTCTGGACACCGTCTCGACGCCAAGGCCTGTGCGAGAAGCTCCTCCCTCGCTACACAGGACCCTACAAGGTTCACCGCAAGCTCAACGACGTTGACTACCTCATCACTCCGCTCCAATATCGCCCATCTTCTTCTTTTGCGTCTGCTGCTGATGTTGTCCATGTGTCGCAGCTAAAACCCTACTGCACCAGCAGTGCTGACTCATTTCAGAAGGCGCCGTGACGGCGCTCAGTCCACCGGGGGTGATGTTACGAGGCATTGCGTATGAGCCTGCCATTAAAGGACCGCTGTGCTACGCGAAGAGGAAGAAGACGGGACATGCCTCGTGAGATGCTGTCAGCCATTCTCTGGTAGCAGCAGCCTATAAATATTGTCTCTCCCGTGTACTTGTGAATCCCCGTGACAATATGATTTAAAAAATCGAGCCGCTCGGTTCCCTTTCTTCTCGTTCATTACATAACGAGGGTCTCGAATTCGGCCACATTGATGCCTTCAGGTAGCATGTCTGGGTTTACTGACCAGTTGCCTTCACCCAAAAAGCTCACGTACTCGTGACGCCTGCGGCAGAAAGGATGTTCCACATCCACCACCAAGATTTGTGAGTGGTGGCGTTGGCTCCCAGGGTTAGTTTCTAGATGTAAAGCATTAATAGCCCACAAAGTGTATGGGAAACGGCGCCGCGGTAGCTCAAGTGGTAATAGCATCGCACGCGTAATGCGAAGACATGGGATCGTTCACCACCTGCGGCAAGTTGTTTTTTCATCCACTTTCACGTCCATTCATTTATCATTTCTTTATTTCGATTAGTAAGTACAAGTAATATGTTTTGTTTCCTTGGTGTTTGTTTTGTTTCCTTATGTTTTCCTTGGTGTCTGTGTTTGTTGGCTTCTTGTGATATGAATAATAAAAATCGGGCGCCTCGGTTCCCTTTCTTCTCGGTCATCACATAACGAGGGTCCCGAATCCGGCAACATTGATGCCTTCAGCTAGCATATGTGGGTTTATTTACCAGCTGTCTTCACCTAAAAAGATCACATACTCGTGACGCCTGCGACAGACAGGACGTTCCAGATCTGCCGCCAAGGTTCGTGAGTGGTGGCGCTGGCTAACACTCCCAAGGCTAGTTTCTAGGTGTAAAACATAAATAGCCCAGAAAGTGGATGGTAAAACGAGGCCGCGGTAGCTCAATTAGTAAGAGCATCGCACGTGTAATGCGAAAACATGGGATCGTCCCCCCCCCCCCTGCGGTACGTTATAACCCCCCCCCCCCCTGAGGCCGAATTAACCCCCCCCCCCCTTTTGTTTCACCCCTTTTCTTTCCTTGCGCATTTGAGTACTGCAACTAGAATGTAAGACGCGCAATCGTCTGCACACTCGCAAAAAGCGCATTTTTTGACAATTTCGCGTGTGAAGAAATCGAAATTAGTGCTGTTTAGATGGTATTGGAATTCTAGTTGACATTCTAGTTGACATTAAGCGGAAGCAATGGAGCTGGGCAGGCCATGTAATGCGTAGGATGGATAACCGGTAGACCATTAGGGTTACAGAATGGATACCAAGAGAAGGGAAGCGCAGTCGAGGTCGGCAGAAAACCAGATGGGATGATGAAGTTAGGAAATTTGCAGGCGCATGTTGAATACGTTAGCGCAAGACAGGGGTAATTGGAGATCGCAGGGAGAGGCCTTCGTCCTGCAGTGGACATAAAATATAGGCTGATGCTGATGATGAGATAGTATTGGCTAACTGTAACCCCCCCCCCCCCCCCCCTTTGCAGAGATCCTGGGTGCGCCACTGCTACAGGCAACCCACGCCCCTTCGTGCCCGCCAGTCTACGTCGCCATGTCTTCCTCTCGATTCACAAGCTACTCCACCCAGGAATAAAAGCTACGAAAATTTTGATCGCAGCAAGGTTCTTCTGGCCAGGTATCAATCGGGACGTTATTTTCTGGGCAAGAGGATGCACGTCGTGTCAACGCGCCAAAATCCAACGCCATGCTGTGACCCCGTTAGCAAATTTCTTGCCTCCCGACGCATGTTTAGATCATACACAGCTCGATATTCTCGGACCACTACCGCCTTGCCAAGGACATACATATTTGCTGACATGCATCGACAGGTTCACGTCCTGAGTGGACGCCGTACCTATATGGTGGACATTACCACCGACACCGTTTCACACTCCTTCTTGCACCACTGGGTTGCGCGTTTCGTTGCACCTTCAATAATAACGACTGACCGTGGAAGACAGTTCAAACCTGCACAAGTTTCCAGCATCGCGCGTTTTATCAGTGCTTCTCGCATTAGCATAACTGCCTACCAGCCGATTGGCAACGGCATGTTGAAGCGTTTCCACCGCCAGTTGAAGACTGGGCTCGCTGTAACTGACGAGCGTAGCTAAATGCAGGCACTGCCACTGATTCTCTTGGGGAATCTCAGACAGACGTCAAAGACAGAGATTGCATGCAGCGTGGCCGAATCGGCCTACGGAACGGCACTCCGCTTACTAGGAGAATTCTTACACGGCCAGCGCGGACTATGTACTTAGGCTAGGAGACATAATGAGCAAACTTCGTGCTACGCCCCCGCGGCGGGAGGCTCCACGCGCGATGCACGTGCCGTCAGAAGTGGCCTCGTGCAATCACGTGTTCCTACGCCACGACGCAGTTCGTCGGCCTCTACAACCACCGTACTACGGGCCGTTCCTAGTGCTACGCCTAAGTGAGGAGCACTTCACGATCGACGTGCGCGGTCGTCACCAAGTATCACTCGATCGGCTGAAGCCGGCGCACATCGAGGACATAGACGCCTTCTCACCTGCTCCGGCATCTGTATAGTACCATCTGCCAAGGCTCAAGTAGTTCAAACACGCGAAGTCACCAGGACACGCAGTGGACGCCTTTCCAGGGCACCCCGTCGTATGGACCTTCGATGCTTCGGCGTAAAGGCCTTTGAATATAACCAGTTCTGTAAACGTTCGCCAACTGACTAGGAGAGCAAGCGACGTGGCGACCTCATGGCCACATCGCAGCAGCCGAGTCACCCTCTCCCATCTTTCACCATCTCTCGAATGTTAACGCGTAACGTGAGCCGAAAGGAGGTTGACGCGAGGATACGAAACCGAGCTGCCGAGCTGTTGGACGATGCCGAAAATAAAGTCGGTTCTTTTGCTCCTCCGGGATGCATTAGTCGCTTCCGTCGGACTTATTCAGCGGCGCTGGCGTCCCACACGACAGAGGTGTTCTGCGGTGGATTGGAAGACTAGCGGACCTGAGATATCTGATGGCTTCGCATGCACTGCGTTCTCGCACGCCTAGTTCGCGTTGAATCGAGAGGCAGCACGAAGGGAGATTCGCTTGCCGCTGCTGCCGCTCTTCACGCCATCTTCCTGACGGCGAGCATCCGCTGTCATCGAGTTTGCCTGTGCGCGTGTCACAACATGCTTGTTAATTTACTTAGTCAGCGATTGTTTACAACAGTTCATACAGTTGCTAAAGACTTAGTCCCTCACTGCGCATAGCTGTCTAATAATTTTCTATCTTATTCTACGCTTCGCATTCCGGGCGAAGCTGCGACTTTTTTTTTTTTTTCGAAGAGCAGTGCACTGGGAAGGTGTGAAAACACGATGAACCACGGCGCGCGCAAGTCGACAGCAAATGTCGCACTTTATGCACCGTCAACGCGGCGATCCGTGCTCACCTTGACGTGGACGAACGGCGCGTTGAGGTCGGAGCCGAATTCTATACTACGCCACAATTGCTTGATAAAGCCGATGCCGTAGTAATCTAGAGAGACCTTTTTCGCCTCCTTAAAAAATCTCACGTCGTCGATGTCCGGCATATATGTCTCGTAATCGCTGTATCAGGGAACAAGGAAATTGGTTAGGACGCGCGAGCACCAGAGCGGGCCGCAGCGCTACCACTGTTTAGTTTTTGTATTTATTTACTTCACAATTCAGCAGGCCAGATTGGTCCAAGCGAAGTCGAAATATAATGCGAAAAAATTGAAAAAGTTAGGGTACCAGACATAAATCCTTAATAAAAAAAACAAAAAATATGAGTTTTCACACTAACAAATGAAGAGGATTATGTCTCCGCACCTGTAAAAATACTAATTCAAACAAAAAAAAAGCAGATTCATGTAACAACATGTGTTCAAATGCGCTGCAAATATCACCGGAATCAAACACAGTTTTTAGCAAGGACGTTCCAGTGCGAAATCGTCCGTGGGAAAAATACTGACCAAATGCATTCTCGGGGACTTAAGGGTAGGTTAAATGAAAGTATCGACATGTCTAGTTTGCCTTTTGAAATATTTTGTAGAGACAATATGCGAGCATATTTTTGACGCATCTGTAACGTTAGAATATCATTATCACGCATAAGCCTACAGTAGGGGTCATTTGTGTTCTATCGCCCCTAAATAAATCTGACAACCTACCTTTGTAGCATCACTCGCTTTTGTATATCCTGTTTAGTTGGGGGGGGGGGGGGGGGGGGTCCCAAATCACGAAAGCATCTGCTATTTAGACCTGACATACCTATTGTATACCTATAATCTAAGCTTTGTAAGAGCTTTTCCTAACTTTCTCCTTCAAAAAACAAAAAACAACTTCATATGATGCACAAGTATCAAAAACATAAGCTGACGAGACAACACTTGAAGTGGCTGTAGCACCTAAATATCCGTGTTCAGTTACGTGTACTATTTCTTGATTGTAAAGTGTATAGGCATCAGGACTAAGCTGTACTTTCGTGTGACGCTTATTAAGACGGATTTTTGAACGTTAGCTTCCATGTCCCAAGTTCGACACCGCTCCTCAACCTTCGACAACTGGTCCTGTAAAAGAGCACGGTAAGAGCATCCTCTGCATAAAGCTTTATAGACACAGAGAAAGCCAGTACTTCAATGACGTCATTTACGTACACTAAAAAGAGCAAAATACCGAGTACACTGCCCTGCGGCACTCCAGAAGAGCGAGGGACGATATCGGAAGCCTGGTCATCTAGCACACCGAGTTGACTTCTAGTTTGCAAATACGCTTCCCCACACTTCCCTAAAGAGCCAGAAAGACCAATGAATTCTAATTTATACAAAAGATTCTCATATGCTACTTTGTCGCATGCTTTGCCAAAATCGATGAACGCGCATTTATTTGCCTGGAGTGATCTTGATTTAAAGCCATTAAACATCTTGTAGAGTCAGTCGTACGTAGCTGAGTCGCTGTATTTTTGTCTTTGTTAAAACCTGTTGAAATGGAGAAAAAACTTCCGTCTTAAACGAGAAAGGCCTAACATAACCAGCTCTGACGTGCTCCCTAATTTTCAACAACTAAATGTAATCGACACAGGCCTATAATTCGTTAATATTACGTCATCATTTTTTTCATGCATTGGGACAACGCGTGCCGTTTTTCAATCTGCTCGAATTTCCCTATTGTTTAACGAGAACTGACACATTTTTGACATACAAGTCTGCAGCCTGTGCAGCAAAGCGTCTCAGAATGCACTTGGAATCGCGTCTGTGCTCGCGTTCTTTTTGTCGGTCAATTTACGTGGCATAAGCTGAACCCCGTTAGTTGTTATAAGTGGTAAATGCGACTTTGAAAATTCCAGTGTGTGACATCGCTGTGCTCTGAAGAAAAATCATTATGATAGAAAAGGTTAAATGCGTTCCCTGTATCAGCTGCACTAGTCATAAGTTGATCGTGTATGGGAAATTCGAATATTTTCCTTTGCCTGCCCAGGATAACGCCAGAATTTTGAATGATCCGTTTTTATGAATTCGGGAAGTGTAAATCTGAAATAACGACACTTTACGTGTTGTCCTTTAGTTGCCAAATTATTTTTCAGTCCATGACAGTGTTAACGCACATGTTCTTAGCCATTCGTTGTAAGTTACGTCTGATGTGTATTACTTTACGATTAAACAAATGGTTATACAGGGTGTTTCACTTAACATGAGCACCACATTCAAAATATGTAAACGCTACGCAGCTGGGCAGAACCAAGATAATGTTGTTTACCGTCGCTTGGAGATACTTAGATGATATTTTGCCTTCCACCTGATTTATTTATTTATTTATTTATTTATTTATCATTTATTTATTTATTTATTTATTTATTTCATTAATTTCAATGCCCCAAGGCGTTACAGAAGGGAGTGGGAAAGAAATACATAATTGTTTTGATAATTGTTGTGATGATACGAATTGTATGGGAAGGCCATAAATGCAAAAAAAAACTCGCCAAAATTGAAAATTAACTGAAGAAAGGATTCCCTCTGTCTACATTGTTGCTCAAGCTTGGTTAGGGTTATCGAAAGACGACTGGAAAACGTTGGATTTAGTTTTGATTGATCTTACATCCGGAATTGGAAAAGGGCGCATAAAGAACATCCTTGGAGTGATGTATGCTTTAGGCAAAGTAAGAGAAAATGCAAGAGAGTTACCGACCCTTACAAGTACGTGTGGCACCGAAACCAATATCTAGCCCTTAATTTTAGTACCGAGAAATCGGGAATTATATGGGACTTGCATAAGGTTGACAACCCTGTGGTGCAGTCAGGCGACGCTTGTTTTCGACCACCATTGTAAGGGACATATCGGCTTGTAGGCGGCTGCGTGCTTTCTCCAAGGTTCCATAAGTGGAATTTGATACGCCCTCCTGCTGCAGTGTGCCACCATGCAAGCAGTGCGTCTTCGTGGACAGTTACGGCCGCAAGGTGTGCATAAAAGCTCAACATTCAATATGGCGTTCAATGCACCGAGCTTCACCTATCAACTAGGACGCCTGGTGGCCGTGCCGGCCCTTCGTTCGTATTATTGCGATAGCAGTTATATGGACACTTCAACCGGATTACTGCCGTCGGTGTCGCCGTCGCCGTGAGGTTCCGTATAGATTCCAAGGGCGATAAAACCGTCGCCGCGCGCCGCATGCGCGAGGGGGACGCGCGCTATCAGGGAGAGCGAACGCACGGCGGATAGCAAACGCGACCGTCGCGCGAAAGGCCGTGGGGGTATGGGAGGGACGGAGGGCCACTCAATTTCCCACGCGAAAGCAAGAAAGCGGGAAGGCAGCGCGGGAGGGAGGGGGGGGGGGGCAGCTTCTCCTCTGCCAACAACTTCTCTGCACAACTCCTCTGCACTTTGCCCGGCGCTGGCGGCCGCCCGCACCGTCTCTTATCTCCACACGGCTCTGACCTTTGTATGCTCTGTGCATTACCCGCTCAGTTTCCGTAGAAGCGATTGACCGCGCGAACAATTCGCCGGCTGCGGCGGTGCGCTTGCTGCCAGCGTTTTGACAGTCGTTGTCTGCGGTCATTCGGTGTGATCTATTCTTGTTTGCTTGTGCGCGCTGACACCACGCTTGTTAATTCAGTTAGTCCAAATGTGTCCAAGTTAATGCAGCCGATAAAACTACTATCCCTACTGCGAATAGCTCTCTACTAATTTGTTGTCGCAATTCATGCTTCGCCTTTCAGGCGAAACTGCGACATTTTTTTATAAAGGTTAAGTGCAGCAGCTTTAGAGTAAAAATTCACGCAGTGTACTTAAAATAACGTCCACAGCGCACAGGTGAATAGTTATCCGTTTTCAATATTGCCGAGTTTGAACAGCGAATAACCACAAATGAGGCAACGCAGGGTCACATGGGTTAGATTTATTAAGAAAGGCTGAAGAGCATGCATCAAAAGAAATGGACGGCTAAGGTACAAAAACTTCTGTGCCTCAAAAAACGAGGACACGGCATCGAGGAAGAGGTCAAGAAAAGTTGGCACCTTGAAGGCGTAAATAGATAATCAGGAGTCATCAAGAAGAAAGTGAGAAAAACATACATGGTAAAGTGGATGCAGAGGGGAGAAACAAAAAAGACCCTGAAGATTTACAAATGTGGCAAGAAATAAGTCACGAAGAAATACCGGTAGGATAGCAGAGAGAACAGTGCCTTGCTATATGCTCGAGGCCGAAGCTGGTTGCCTGAGGATAAAAGCGTACTGGAGCCAATATTTGCAACAGGATTGCGCATGTTGTCTGCTACAGCAAAAGTCTGTAAACGACTCAGCACATCTTCATGGAATGCCAAGATATTCACCCACCGGGAGAACGTCCAACTTCAAAAAGCGTTGGGATGCAATGCGGATTGCAGCATTGAGTGATCAGCAGTTGATCTAAGTAGGAGACGTTTAAAGTGTGATGGTGAAAAAAAAGTCGCAGTTTCACACGAATAGCGAAGCATCGATTGCGATGGCAAATTAGTAGACAGCTATACGAAGTACGCATATTGGTTTTATTAACCCACTGTGGTTGCTTCGTGGATATGGTGTTGGGCTGCTAAGCACGAGGTCGCCTGATCGAATCCCGGCCACGGCGGCCGCATTTCGATGGGGGCAAAATGGAGAAAAATACCCGTGTACATAGATGTAGGTGGACGTTTAGAACCCCAGCTTATCAAAATTAATTCGGAGTCCCCCCACTACGGCGTACCTCATAATCAGATGATGGTCTTGGCACGTAAAGACCCATAATTTTTTTCACATTAGCTTTATCGGCCGTATTAAACTTGCGAAAATTCGCTTACTAACTAAATTAACAAGCACGGTGTCGCGCGCACAGGTAAACATGAACACATCTCGCTCGATGACCGTGGAAACTCGCTGTAAAAACGCTGGATTGAGGAAGCGCGGCCGCAGCAGCGTGCTCTCGCTTCAACGCGAACTATACGTTGAAAGCACAGCGCATACGAATCTACCGGCACTCGGCATGTCGTACTTGTTCCACTTCGCAGTTCGCTTTGAAGACGAGGCCCGCGCGGGCGCTCACTTTGTGCACGTCGCAGATCGCTGTCAAGATACGCCGCCTGCGCGGCCACGCCGTAAGCAGTAGCCGCGGGAGTAGAACGCCCATCCCCCCCCCCCCCCCTACTTCGTCTATACCCGGCCTCGCGCGCGACAGAAGACGGCGCGTGTCCGCCCTGCCTGGCTACCTCGCGCATGCGAGATTGCGACGCGATCGTCGGCTGACCCTCGCAAGTTTTCACTCGCAGATACAGCTTACGGTGCGCGGAGACAATGTTGTCGCGTTTAGACTTTATACGGAACATCACGGCGACGGCAGAAATGCTCTTGGAGTGTACATATAATTGCTTTCGCCATAAAAGTACAGACAGAGAAGAGGTTAATAGAGCCGGAGGTGTTAGAAGCCTAGGCAGCTGCACAATATTGAGGTAGATGTTTTAATGAAGAAAAAATATTATGAAGAGGTAGGCAAAGCCCTAGCTAGACTGATATATATGTAGTAAAACATTATTAGCTCAAGCAACGTGAATATATTTGTCGCCGCAACCATTTCAAAGGGGTTCCCAAAAAGCATCATATTCATCGGCCTCATTATGAGGGATTGAACATTACAGCGGCATTGCCACTCACGTACAATAAATATCCTGTACAACTCTCCTAAGAAGGGTTCCCGTAAGACGAACTATGTATACCGGCGAAGAATCAGCGTTCGTAAAAAAAAATTACAGTATGGTATTTTCACACTCCCTATGCCAACGGGTGAAAACGTACAACAGCGAAAACTCGATATAACCAACCTCGATTTCATAGAACTAGTATTTTCATTTCCCTATCTAAGTTGCAGGAACACGCGCCTACCTGCCTTCACCTCCTAGCGCTCGCGTGTGCTCCTCGCGTGTTTCCGTGCGCGGGCCACGCGCCGTATCTCGGAGATAATCTCTCCGCGGCAAGTGCAAAGGTCGATGCCGAAATGGTTGGTGCCTTCACACGCACTTTGCTGTTCCGGCGCGTCTAGTGTTGGCATTCGCTTAATCTCTAAGTTTCCGAGGCACGGCGCGAAGCGCTCGCTGGCTTGGGGTGTCACTCCAAGGTCGCGGTTATCGAGTGAGGTCTGTTAACGTTTGCCTGAGCACGCGGGACATCAATAAAACAACGAACTTTACTTCTTATAGTTGTCTCTTCACTATCGTCATCCATGCTCCACCTTTCTGGCGAAACTGACTTTATTTTTATTTTTATTTTTATTTTTTTTGGGGGGGTGGGGTTCAGGACCAATATTTGTCATTTTAGACTTTTGTTCTGAATTTGTTGGCGCCCGCTGCAGGCACTAAGTGATGTCAGCTACGGCGTCCAAGACTTACGGCGCCACGCGACGCAACACAAGCGGATCTCGGACACCGTGAGCCACGTCGGTGCTGTGCTCTCGGTGCAATCTGCACCGGACGCGCTGGCGCTCATAACCGGACTATTATGTGACCTTCCTGCGATTTATTTATAAGTGCTTATTAAAAAGGTTCTGTCCACCAGGAATACTCTTGGAATTTTTTGTGAAGTTGTGTTTACTGCTCAAACGTTAAAATCTCGAATTCACGAGATTCGCGATTTAGCAAAGTTTTTGTTTGCAATTACTTCTTTATACCGAGGTTCGACTGTATAGCCAACGTAACATACGAAAAAGCCAAACTGTTGCTTACAATAGGCACACGGACGAATCCAAATTTCGTCTTCTGGTACTTTGGGGGCACGTCCAAAAGCCACCTATAGTAAGTATAGAAGTCCTCGATATGATCTCTGGGATCCCCGGAACAGCCAACACCTATCAGTGTCACATCGCACAAGCCATCCGGTATTGTAAATTGGGCACTCCGTTCCCACTGGCCTGTCGGAGTCCAGCACACGAATAATCCAGCTGCAAAAAAAAAAAAAAGAACGAATGGAACGCGCTGAAATTGGTACACCAGTTTTGTACAATATTAAAAAGAGCAGACGAACAATCCGTTTGATAACTGTTTAATGTATGACAAGGAAGTCTGGCACGGCTTTGGACGACACCAAGGACGCCGACAGGAAGACACAACAGCGTAGGCTTAGCCAGGCGTACCAGGTACAGCGTCGAGCCCGAGCCCCACTTCAGGAGCGCTGGCAATCCGGCTGCGGAGCTCTGCACGGCGCACTACTTCTTCCTTACACCCCCCCCCCCCCCCCCCTCGCTGAAGACGGAGCCGCACAGGAGGCCTAAGGCGTCGTGAGCACGAAGGGCTCGTGATACGGCTTGAGCCGATCGACGTGGACAGTTTCGCGGCCTCGGCGACGCAGGTTCGTAGGGGGCGTCAGAGGTTTGATGACGTAGTTCACCGCAGAAGTTTGCTGCAGAACCCGGTAGGGTCCATGGTATCGGGATACAAACTTGGAGGAGACACCTGGTGTTGGTGTAGGAGACACACACTAAACATTTTCACACCCTTAAGGGTGTTAAAATGGGTGTTTTCCGCATTTACACCCCCGTGCACACCCTTTTAGCACCCATTTTGTTAAAAACACCCTATCGTATGGGTGTATACGGCAAGTAAGGTGTGAAGTTGCTCAAAGAAGGGTGTTAAATCGACGTCTGAAGGGTGTTGAACACAAGGATGCATGCATAAATCTGGCCGTAAGAACGCGCACACGTCCGCGCAATGAGCCATGTGTCTATGTATGTCATGTTTTTCTAAGATACTGATGTTACTGGCATGACGGGCACTCCAAAACGTATTACCTTGAAAAGTAGACACATTCACTTGCAATTTCATGAAATATCATTAGATTTAGTTCTCACTGTGATACTACAGTGCAATTAGACACTTTTAATACAAAGTGCAGCAATTGAATGAAAACGCGCACGCAACTCGCAAAATTTAGCAGGAATTTAGCGGTGCCCTTAACAGCCCAACAAAAAGTTGCAACCCCAAAAAGTTGGGCGCTGATCGGCTCACTCACGGTCAAGATTTCTGCGATGCACTCAAAGTCATGCAGCCCAGACATCGGTAAAAAAAAAAGAAAAAAAAAGAAAAAAAACGTAACGCTCGACACGAAACGTATTCGCCACTCCCAGCTCACCGGTACAGCTAGAGACCACAACGAAGTGGCAGCAAGCACGCGGCCACGCCAACAAGCAACGCTGTGAAAATAAAGGGGCAACTTCGACTGAGTTCGGCGCAGCGCGATTTACGCGGCTGCGCCCTCCCGACTGAAAAGCGCCCGGAACTGACGCTACGACGCTTTACCGTTGCCTAGACAACCCGGCGCGCGGCAGGGTGGGAAGGCGGAAGCTGCTACGTCACCTCATTGGCTCTTGCTTCCAAAGATGCGTTGTCTCTGTTTTGTCTGTGTCCGCGTCTCGCGCTCTGGGAAATAATTTTAAACGTGTGATTGGTTTTATGTGCGGTCTAATCAGAGACGTGGTCCGTGCGTTGTGTATTAACCGTGCCCCACCTCAACTCAAAGCCTTGGCACGCGCTGGAAGATGGATCCACGGAAGCAGATACGAGCAGTTGCAACGTGCCCGGTGTCGGCGGTCGGTATACTACTGTCAGTATGGAGAGTTTCAGGCAAGTGTCCGTTCATTTGGTGTTTCTTTATTTGATTACGTGTTATTGTTGGCTTTAGAAGTATCTCATTGTGATCCGATAGCATATTTCACTAATGTAAGCGCAAAAGCAGTTGCACGCAGTACTACGGCAAGATGGCTACCTCGATTGCCCCCGTGTGACTAGCAAGATTGCTACCTCGATTGCCCCCGTGTGACTAACGTTTCTGTGGCCACGTCGGGCGTGGTGCGCCTGCATAATCGCCGCTTTGTTTCTGAGCGCTTGAACTATCGTAAATGTGGTCTTCTTGCGAGTTCAGCGCGGCTTATAACATGGTCGTTCGTTTTGCGTCGAGTAGAAAAAAGTTGTCGCAGTTTCACCTGAAAGGCGAAGCATCAATTGCGATAGCAAATTTGTAGAGAGCTATACGGAGTAAGGATAGTAGTTTTATCAGCTGTATAAATTTGGACATGCAGCAGCACCAGCAACGCGCAGAACTGTTGTCGACGCCGTCGGCGTTTTGCCCGCGTTCGCACAAAATGCGTGCGGCGTTGGTGACTGTTGCCGGAACCTCTGATATAAATAGGCACTTGGTGCCGCAGCTAAACGTCGCCTCCCTTCCCTCCCCCTACCCCCCTCCCCCTACGGCCTTTCGCGCGTCGGAAGAAGGCACGTTTGCTCTACATATATGGTGATTGTAAAGGAGGAAAGAGACGCCTACTTCTGCAGCCCTTAAGGGAGCAAGGCGCAGAACGCACGTTTGTTCTCCGCCGTGGGTTCACTCCCCGTGAAAGCGCGCGTCCCTCGCGCCCTTTCACGCGCACATATAGCATTCGGCGCGCGGCGACGATTTCATCTCCATTGACGTCTGTGATGAGCAGGTTCTTGTTTGAAGGCAGGTCTCTGAGGCAGAGCCTCAGAGGACCGAATCAAAGGACGAAGCCGTTGGTTTTAAAGAGCAGAACAAGACATTTAATATACACGTTAAGATGGAAAGTAGGAGAAATTAAGGGAAAAGCAGAAATAATAAATAGAAAGGAGGACACAAGAAAAAAAATCCAAGTTAAACACCACACAGAGTTAGGGCTTGGCATAGGTGATAGCGCGCGTAACACAGTTCCATGTGGAAGGGTGGCGGCAAGGCGACGAAAGAAGGCGGCGTTCGTCTCACCAACGTTTCGGCGTCGCTGAGCGATGGGCAGGAAACCCGAGCGTAGCAGCGCTGGCTTGTAGAAGGCACGCTGGCGGCGTGGCGGCCCGGACAGTTAGTTGGAGGCGGCGTCGTGGCCAGGCAGCTCGGTGCAAACTCAGGCCCGTGGCCCAACTGTTTGCGTTCTGCCTGCGGGCTCACGAGTTCATCGACCTCGGGCAGCCATCCGTGGTCGGGTGGAGTGGCGACGTCTGGGAACTGGCTGGCAGGAGGCCCCGGCCAGGTGAAGTCGTGGAGGCTCGGGTCCGGAACCCGACGGCCTGTCTTCAGCTCCCGGTCCGGTGGTCGTCCTTCGCCCGGCGCCGCTTCTCGAACTCGCCCTTCTCTTCGGTCACTGCCTCGTTCTTCTTCCCTCTGGCCCGTGTGTCCCTTTCGGATTGGTCACCTTCGGGCTCCGTGGGCATCGGTCATTGGCCCCCGTGAGCGCCGTGGTTCTTTCCAATTGGATGGCGCTTCGTTTGTTTCTTTGTTTCTTTGTGCCGCGTGTTCACGCGCCGGGCGGTCTTCGGCGTCGTCGTTTTCCAAATTCGCCTCGGCGCGCGCTCTCCTTGTCGTCTGCTCCTTGTCTCCAACCACCGCACTTTGTCGCACACTACAAATATCACCGTCGTGCACCACCGTCGCGCACCACTGCACCGTGTCGCGCACCACACATCACATAAGCCCCTTTTTTATAAAGTTTTCTGAGGGAAAACTGCCGCTTAGTGCGGGACACATTTCCCGTATGCTCGGAACACCACAGTTATTGTCCGTTCACGAGTTTGCACTATTTATGGCATAGTTCACGTAACAAACACATTTACACATAAAGGAAAAAAAAATAACACTGATTCAGACAAAGCACAACAAAAAAAAATGTGACATTAAAGATTAATAGCATGGTACTGCGATGATACGACCTTGCTTGAGTAACTGCAAGATCAAGAGGGGTCGGGTTGTAGACCCCCCTGTATTCTACTCATGTAATCCGCCCCAACATTTTCGGATCCCTTGATATGTTCTACATGAAAGGTATATTCTTGTAGAGCTAGACTCCATCGCAATACCCTGCTATTAAGGTGCTTTGCTCGTGACAAATATCGCAATGGTTGGTGATCAGTTTGAACTATAAAGTGTGTTCCGTATAAAAATATGTGGAACCTTTCTATAGCCCAAACTAATGCCAAGCACTCGCGCTCAATTGCTGAGTAGTTTTGCTCTCGAGGCAATAGCTGACGGCTAGCATATGATACGGGGTGCAAAACTTGATTGTGTTCCTGCATAAGGACTGCGCCGATGCAAGTGTCGGAGGCGTCACTGCGGAGTATAAACCCGCGTTTAAGATCTGGAGCCTTCACTATGGGTCCGGACGCTAGCGCCTGTTTGAGCGTTTCAAAGGCGGCTTCTCTTTCGGCGTTCCAAGAGACCTTGTTCTTTTCCATTTTCTTGGTCATTTCCGTTAGCGGCTGCGCCTTCTCTGCGTAGTGAGGAATTAGATCCCGGTAGTATCCTGCCAATCCGAGAAACGAACGTAGTTGTTTCTTAGTCTCGGGTCGTGGAGCTCTTGCAATCTTCGCAATTGTGCTCTCTATCGGCTGAATTGTCCCACCTCCGAGTTGATGTCCCAGGAAAACTATCGATCTTACGCCAACCTCACACTTCTGAGGCTTGATTGTCAATCCAGCTTCTCGGACCCTGTTTAACAGGCAATGGAGGGTTTCTATGTGTTCCCTCCAGGTCATGGTAGCGATGAGGACGTCATCAATGTAGTGGACTACATTTGGAATGCCCTGGAGGAGAATTCTCATTAGTCGAGTAAACACCGCAGACGCTGTCTTGATCCCGAACGGCATATAGAGGAAATGGTAGTGTCCGGACTGAGTGGAAAATGCTGTTTTCAGACGTGAACCTTTGTCAAGTGGGACCTGCCAATATCCTTTAGTAAGGTCAAATTTGGAGAAGAATCTTCTTGTGCCGACCTCAGCGAACATCACGTCTGTCCTTGGTATCGGTTCTGCGTCTGAAACCAAGACGTCATTGATGCGACGGAAATCAATGCAAGCACGGTAGCTCTTGTCGGGCTTCTTTACCAGCACCAAGGGCGAATTATAAGGAGAGTCGGACCGTTCAATCACCCCAAGCTGCAACATATCTTGCACTTCTTTCTCGACTACTTCCTTCATTGCGAAGGGTAGTGGATATTGCGGAGTGTTGATAGGTTCAGAGGTTGTTAATTGAAGACGACACTCCAATAAGTTAGTTTTTTCCGGGCACTTCGGAAAAGATGTCTTTGTGGTGGGTTAGAAGTCCGCGTAGCTCCTCACGTTGGCTTTCCATGAGCTCATCGCCCACCTTTATCGCTTCTGTACCACAGCCTTCATTGGCTTTGAAGACGGGTACAGGCGCGTCCGTCTCCTCCTCCTCCTCCACTACGACAAATGATGCGGACTGTGGGGACATTTCTGGTTGGCGCTCTTCATAGCGTTTGAGCATGTTGATGTGGAACAGCTTGGTGGTATGTCCCATGTCCAGCCAGTAGTCAAAGTTGCCTTTCTTTCCTGTGACCAGGAAAGGCCCCTTCCAATGCATCAGTAGTTTGTTCTCCGTCGTGGGAAGCAGGATAAGGGCACGGTCTCCAACTTTCAGATGACGAGTCCTGCTCCCGCGGTCGTAGTATTTCTTTTGGCTCGTTTTAGCTCGCGACAGGTTCTCTTGCGCCAACCGTAATGTCTTTTCCAGGCGATCTCTAAGGTCTAAGACATACCCATATGTTGTCTTGACCTCTTCGCAAAGGTGGTCTCCGGTCCACAACTCCTTAAGTAGACTGAGCGGGCCTCGGACGTGTCGACCGTAGATCAACTCGAAAGGAGAAAATCCCATGCTGGCTTGAGGCACTTCCCGATACGCAAATAGGAGGGGTGCTAGTAACCGATCCCATGATTTTGGTTCCTCTTGGCTTAGTTTGCGTAACATTTGTTTCAGTGTGCCATTAAACCTCTCCACAAGCCCGTTACAGATGGGGTGGTAAGGCGTCGAACTAAGATGTTTGATAGCCAGCAAGTCATTCACCTCCTTCATTAAATCTGATGTGAAGCACGAAGCCTGATCGCACAGTATCTGGTGCGGAAACCCAATGCGAGAAAACATCTCTATCAATCCCTCGGCCACCGTAGCCGAATCGATCGACGGTAGAGGTATTGCGTCTGGATAACGGGTGGCGAAATCCACCAAAGTCAGTATATATCGGTTACCCTTCGTTGATACGGGCTTTAAGGGTCCGATAATGTCCACGGCTACTCTTTCAAATGGTGTGTCGATTAAAGGCATCCGCCCAAGAGGTGCCTTGCCCACCTTGCTCTTAGGGTACGTCCGCTGGCATGTGTCGCAGGAGCGTACGTATCTTCTGACGGCCTCTTGGACTCCCGGCCAATAGAATGACTCTAGAACGCGATCGGTCGTTCTCTTCATTCCTTGGTGCCCCGACATGAGACTCTCGTGCGCTAAAGTGAGCACTTGGCTACGTAGTCTTTGCGGTCACTACCACCTGTTGGGTGACTTTGCCTGAGGGCGGCCGGTAATAACGATATAGCACTCCCTTTTCTACTTCGAATGAGTAGGACGTCGACCTTTTCCCGTGGAAGGGTTGACCTACTTTGTTCCAGCAAGACTCTAAGGTCTTGTCCTCCTTTTGGGCTGTGCCGAGATCCTTTCGATTCATCCTCAAGGTGCTGATATCGATTTTAGATAAGTTTGGCCGTTGTTCTTGGCTCTTGATGCCGACCAGCAGAGAACCCGGGGAATCGTCTTCTCCCTTGGTTCGTTTTCCACCGGCTATACAGTGGGCGGTGGACTTTCCCATCAACCTCTCCTTCCACGTTTCATCTGGGTCATGAACTTCCCGAGCTCCTGGTACATTTCCGACGATAATGTCATACAGCGGCGCTGTCATACATTTGACGATCGATGTACCCGAAAAATAAGGAGAATGAATTTCGACCTTTGCCTCGGGAACCGTGATGTTGCTGCCATCTGCCAAGAACAGCGTAGCAGTGGTACCTGTAAGAGCTTCGTCCGGTACGAGGGAACGACGTACTACCAGGGTATTGCTCCCTGTATCTCGCAGGACTGAAGCATTCTGGCCGAAAATTATGCCCTGTAACACTGGCATCCTGTGATTTCCGGCCTTTGGGTGAGTTCTCACCGAGCCAGCAACGTCCTCCTCTTCTTTATCGCCCGGCTTGTTAGCACCTTCAGCCGGGTGCCCCTTCGGCGACAAGCAAGACGTCTTGTTCACTGGGCCATCTTTCTTTGTGCATGCTTTTATATCATGGCCGGGCCTACGGCAATACCCACAATAAGGTTGCCTGGGCTTAGATCGGCATTCGGATGGCCTATGACCCAATTTGCCACATACGAAACATCTTATTGAAGCTCTCTCGGATGAACTTCCGCTTTTCTCCGGAGGGTTAATGCTTTCTGTTCTCTCACGGAACAAAAGCAAGTTGGGCTGTCTTTGAGCCTCTAAGAAATTGTCGGCAGCCTCCGCCATGTCATCAAGCTTACTATAGCTCTTCTCACGCAAGAAAAGCGCTAATCGGTGATGACAGTTATTTAAAAACTGCTCCGCCACCAGTAGGTTGCGAACTGCCAAATACTCTTTTTCGGTCTTGGACATTTCAACCCATCGATCAAAGAAGCTCAATAGCCTAGTCGCGTACTGCTTCCCAGTTTCGCCATCTTGGGGTTTACTCTGTCGGAACTTTTTCTCGGTAGCCTTCCGCCGTAAAACGAAAACGTTGGAGCAGCGCCAACTTGGCTTTATCATAGTTGAGGGAATCTTCGGGCGACAGACGTCCAAAAACCTTTAGGGCTTCTCCGCTCAAGCATAAACTTAAAGCCGTGGCCCACTTCTCTCTAGGCCATTCTTGTCCGGTGGCGACACTCTCGAACCTCTTTAAATAGGCATCCAAGTCGTCCCGGGTTTCGTTGAATCCTGGTATTAGACTGTGAGGATTTATGTTGAATGGTGGACTCCATCCAGGCCCTCGGTCCACCGTCCTGTCTCTCTGGCCGCATCCGTTTCAGCCATTCTAAGACGCAACTGAAGCATTCTTTCTTCCGCTTCCAACTGCCGCTGACTCGCCTCTCCGCGATTGCCCTCAGCTTCCGCAACTTTCAGCCGCAACTGCAGAGTTCTCTCTTCCAATTCAGTCTGCTGCTTTTTTGCTTCGCGTTCTGCAGCCCGCTCTTCTCGCGCTCGCGCCTCCTGCTCGTCGTACCACGCTTTTAACTCCGCCCCTTCAAGCCCCATGCGCTCCGCTAAAGCCAATAACTCTCGTGGGCTAGCCATGGTGTTACGCTCTTAAACTAACAACCCAAAAAAAAAGAAAAAAAAAACAAACGGCTTCGTCCTGTCCAGCGGACGCCAATTTGTGATGAGCAGGTTCTTGTTTGAAGGCAGGTCTCTGAGGCAGAGCCTCAGAGGACCGAATCAAAGGACGAAGCCGTTGGTTTTAAAGAGCAGAACAAGACATTTAATATACACGTTAAGATGGAAAGTAGGAGAAATTAAGGGAAAAGCAGAAGTAATAAATAGAAAGGAGGACACAAGAAAAAAAATCCAAGTTAAACACCACACAGAGTTAGGGCTTGGCATAGGTGATAGCGCGCGTAACACAGTTCCATGTGGAAGGGTGGCGGCAAGGCGACGAAAGAAGGCGGCGTTCGTCTCACCAACGTTTCGGCGTCGCTGAGCGATGGGCAGGAAACCCGAGCGTAGCAGCGCTGGCTTGTAGAAGGCACGCTGGCGGCGTGGCGGCCCGGACAGTTAGTTGGAGGCGGCGTCGTGGCCAGGCAGCTCGGTGCAAACTCAGGCCCGTGGCCCAACTGTTTGCGTTCTGCCTGCGGGCTCACGAGTTCATCGACCTCGTGCAGCCATCCGTGGTCGGGTGGAGTGGCGACGTCTGGGAACTGGCTGGCAGGAGGCCCCGGCCAGGTGAAGTCGTGGAGGCTCGGGTCCGGAACCCGACGGCCTGTCTTCAGCTCCCGGTCCGGTGGTCGTCCTTCGCCCGGCGCCGCTTCTCGAACTCCCCTTCTCTTCGGTCACTGCCTCGTTTTTCTTCCCTCTGGCCCGTGTGTCCCTTTCGGATTGGTCACCTTCGGGCTCCGTGGGCATCGGTCATTGGCCCCCGTGAGCGCCGTGGTTCTTTCCAATTGGATGGCGCTTCGTTTGTTTCTTTGTTTCTTTGTGCCGCGTGTTCACGCGCCGGGCGGTCTTCGGCGTCGTCGTTTTCCAAATTCGCCTCGGCGCGCGCTCTCCTTGTCGTCTGCTCCTTGTCTCCAACCACCGCACCTTGTCGCACACTACAAATATCACCGTCGCGCACCACCGTCGCGCACCACTGCACCGTGTCGCGCACCACACATCACAGTTCTGCATAGAAAAAGAATAAACTTTGCAAATTAATATGAAACCTCAAAACGCTGTAACTTATGTTCTTGCAATTTGCAAACGTGCTGACAGAATCCCATTGGTATTGAACTGAAAAAAATAGTATTCAATTTATAATCCTGGAAAACGAGGCACACATTTTGGCATTCTATACAGCGTTCGCTCGTGCCCGCCTGTCTGTCCCCGCTTGTCTCCACCTTCGATGTAGTATTTTTTGCGCAACAACGTCTGCTCGACATGCACCAAGGACAAACTCCCTTGTAACATGTGGTTTAACACGTGCTCGCTTAAAGGTAAATTAGTCTACTTCTCTGCTGATTAGCAGCTTTGCCGTCCCCATTTGTTCCAAAAAAGCGTTCAGCCATAATTAAATAAAATAACGTGGTAAAAAGCGTACGAGCCCCTTGAAGGATAGCTCAACCCCCAACCCCCGCTGTTCGCTCAACAAATATATAACCAATAACTCCGTATCCAACACCCCCCCCCCCCCCCCCCTAACTCGAATTTTTGTATAAGCCCCTGAATTTAACGAGAAAAGTGTGCCTGTGTCTGGGGTTACCCACGTTTATAGCAAATGCTGTAGTGCACCTGGAAGCACGTTTACATTTATTCGAGATGAGTTTTCAACTTATTATACCAGCGTATCAATTATCATTTGAGGCAGTCACTGTAAATTTTTTATTTGTAAGCGGGCTCTATCTGTATCGTGCTCAGTGGTTCGTTTTCATAGACCGCGGGTGCTTTTTGCTTGCTCGATACTGGATACGTTAGGTCTGCTTATTTAAGATGTCCTAGCCGCAGCAATCAGAACAATATTATTGCAAATCACATAACATTATATCTTCCACATGAATGCGAAACAAATTGATTGGATCACTTGATGCACCTTCAAAATAAGGTTGTATTAATTACCGATGCTTCTCAGTGTGAAAAAAATTGACCAAGTACGAATCTTCTCGTTGTACTGCAATCGGATCGGTTCTTTGTTCAGCTGCCCGATTCAGTTCTGCAATTTCATTGTCCTTGTGTCCTTCGCTTACTGTGTGGCGGAATTACCATATTTTAAAAACCTACTACGTGCGTCTCCTACATCTCCGTCTCCAAAGGTTCGTGTGGATGGCGGAATCAAAGGTCTACTTCTAACGTAAGTAGCTTATCCTTTGACTGAACCTTCTCTTGCAGGGTCATTAGTGCCATCTACAATTCCAACTACGAGTACAGTGGTGTAAGAGAACCAGAGGTGCTATAATTCTAACCGTTAGGCTTATTATTGCAGCTATGTTACGAATGCGTATTACTTTAACGACAGAATTCGGTCTGACATCATCACCTGAATGTCAGCTCGCACAGTTCGCTTAAAGCAGAAAAATCTGTAAAGCTCTGCAGGTGGAGGTGACGCTGACGAGACTGGGGTGTCGTGTCCCATCACTAGATTTTTACATTCACAGATCTGGTTTGGCACTGACTACGCTATCTGTGTTCTCTACGAAATTTCTGGCAGTTGATAACTATTTCTTAATTGACTCGTTTAACAGGGAAGCTCTTAAAGCGACCAGAAACATTCACAAACGTTATATGCCATTGCTGTATGTTTGGCATGTTGGTACTGTAACGTAAACACCATTTTAGCGCCGGCAGATGAGGATGGAGGGAAGACGTGTGAAATACAATGCGCTAACTTCAGCAAATATATTCACACAAAAAACTAAATTCGTCGACCCTTCCACTCCGTGAAGACAGTTAACCAGCGAATCTGAAACGTGTGGTCCCGGTGTTTATCACTGGGTTAATCCCGAGGGTTCATTAAAGTATTTCCCAATCATGAGGTTTCACACACGTGTGCATGTTACGGAGAGAACGACATCACTGACGGTATGCCCGCAGTCCTCCGTTGTCGCTTGCGTTCGATATCTCGAGTTTACTCGGCGGTGTGGTTAGCAGCATTCGCCCGCCCATTGCCACTTGCGATTCCTCGAAATTGAATTGCTTCAAAATTAAATCTGTCCTTTACGTCAGAAAATGAATGGCTCATACCTCCTTAAGCAATGGCTCTGTGATGAGCAGGTTCTTGTTTGAAGGCAGGTCTCTGAGGCAGAGCCTCAGAGGACCGAATCAAAGGACGAAGCCGCTGGTTTTAAAGAGCAGAACAAGACATTTAATATACCCGTTAAGATGGAAAGTAGGAGAAATTAAGGGAAAAGCAGAAGTAATAAATAGAAAGGAGGACACAAGAAAAAAAATCCAAGTTAAACACCACACAGAGTTAGGGCTTGGCATAGGTGATAGCGCGCGTAACACAGTTCCATGTGGAAGGGTGGCGGCAAGGCGACGAAAGAAGGCGGCGTTCGTCTCACCAACGTTTCGGCGTCGCTGAGCGATGGGCAGGAAACCCGAGCGTAGCAGCGCTGGCTTGTAGAAGGCACGCTGGCGGCGTGGCGGCCCGGACAGTTAGTTGGAGGCGGCGTCGTGGCCAGGCAGCTCCCAGACGTCGCCACTCCACCCGACCACGGATGGCTGCCCGAGGTCGATGAACTCGTGAGCCCGCAGGCAGAACGCAAACAGTTGGGCCACGGGCCTGAGTTTGCACCGAGCTGCCTGGCCACGACGCCGCCTCCAACTAACTGTCCGGGCCGCCACGCCGCCAGCGTGCCTTCTACAAGCCAGCGCTGCTACGCTCGGGTTTCCTGCCCATCGCTCAGCGACGCCGAAACGTTGGTGAGACGAACGCCGCCTTCTTTCGTCGCCTTGCCGCCACCCTTCCACATGGAACTGTGTTACGCGCGCTATCACCTATGCCAAGCCCTAACTCTGTGTGGTGTTTAACTTGGATTTTTTTTCTTGTGTCCTCCTTTCTATTTATTACTTCTGCTTTTCCCTTAATTTCTCCTACTTTCCATCTTAACGGGTATATTAAATGTCTTGTTCTGCTCTTTAAAACCAGCGGCTTCGTCCTTTGATTCGGTCCTCTGAGGCTCTGCCTCAGAGACCTGCCTTCAAACAAGAACCTGCTCATCACAAATTGGCGTCCGCTGGACAGGACGAAGCCGTTTGTTTTTTTCTTTTTTTTTTTTGGGTTGTTAGTTTAAGAGCGTAACACCATGGCTAGCCCACGAGAGTTATTGGCTTTAGCGGAGCGCATGGGGCTTGAAGGGGCGGAGTTAAAAGCATGGTACGACGAGCAGGAGGCGCGAGCGCGAGAAGAGCGGGCTGCAGAACGCGAAGCAAAAAAGCAGCAGACTGAATTGGAAGAGAGAACTCTGCAGTTGCGGCTGAAAGTTGCGGAAGCTGAGGGCAATCGCAGAGAGGCGAGTCAGCGGCAGTTGGAAGCGGAAGAAAGAATGCTTCAGTTGCGTCTTAGAATGGCTGAAACGGATGCGGCCAGAGAGACAAGGACGGTGGACCGAGGGCCTGGATGGAGTCCACCATTCAACATAAATCCTCACAATCTAATACCAGGATTCAACGAAACCCGGGACGACTTGGATGCCTATTTAAAGAGGTTCGAGAGTGTCGCCACCGGACAAGAATGGCCTAGAGAGAAGTGGGCCACGGCTTTAAGTTTATGCTTGAGCGGAGAAGCCCTAAAGGTTTTTGGACGTCTGTCGCCCGAAGATTCCCTCAACTATGATAAAGCCAAGTTGGCGCTGCTCCAACGTTTTCGTTTTACGGCGGAAGGCTACCGAGAAAAGTTCCGACAGAGTAAACCCCAAGATGGCGAAACTGGGAAGCAGTACGCGACTAGGCTATTGAGCTTCTTTGATCGATGGGTTGAAATGTCCAAGACCGAAAAGAGTATTTGGCAGTTCGCAACCTACTGGTGGCGGAGCAGTTTTTAAATAACTGTCATCACCGATTAGCGCTTTTCTTGCGTGAGAAGAGCTATAGTAAGCTTGATGACATGGCGGAGGCTGCCGACAATTTCTTAGAGGCTCAAAGACAGCCCAACTTGCTTTTGTTCCGTGAGAGAACAGAAAGCATTAACCCTCCGGAGAAAAGCGGAAGTTCATCCGAGAGAGCTTCAATAAGATGTTTCGTATGTGGCAAATTGGGTCATAGGCCATCCGAATGCCGATCTAAGCCCAGGCAACCTTATTGTGGGTATTGCCGTAGGCCCGGCCATGATATAAAAGCCTGCACAAAGAAAGATGGCCCAGTGAACAAGACGTCTTGCTTGTTGTCGCCGAAGGGGCACCCGGCTGAAGGTGCTAACAAGCCGGGCGATAAATAAGAGGAGGACGTTGCTGGCTCGGTGAGAACTCATCCAAAGGCCGGAAATCACAGGATGCCAGTGTTACAGGGCATAATTTTCGGCCAGAATGCTTCAGTCCTGCGAGATACAGGGAGCAATACCCTGGTAGTACGTCGTTCCCTCGTACCGGACGAAGCTCTTACAGGCACCACTGCTACGCTGTTCTTGGCAGATGGCAGCAACATCACGGTTCCCGAGGCAAAGGTCGAAATTCATTCTCCTTATTTTTCGGGTACATCGATCGTCAAATGTATGACAGCGCCGCTGTATGACATTATCGTCGGAAATGTACCAGGAGCTCGGGAAGTTCATGACCCAGATGAAACGTGGAAGGAGAGGTTGATGGGAAAGTCCACCGCCCACTGTATAGCCGGTGGAAAACGAACCAAGGGAGAAGACGATTCCCCGGGTTCTCTGCTGGTCGG
>NW_023606966.1:0-40001 GCF_013339745.2 Dermacentor silvarum | reverse complement strand
TGAAACTTGTTCGTTGAAGCTGGATGGCACTAAATGGCAGCAAGACTGATCAAGTGCGTTATCATATTGTTCGGCTGGTCAAGGCAATACACTTCATTGTTGTGAGTAGCACCGATGTGTTCGTATGTCTCCCTCTTTGTCCTCGTCCTTACTAAGCGCTGAAATACTGCCTTCATGATGAACCAACAAGCCCATTTTGCCACTCTCATCATAATCACATCGTGGTTTTGGCACGTAAACCCCCAGTAGTTATTAAGATGAAACTTTTATGTGTTCCATGCGAAGGTGTCCATCAAATAGTTGGCAATGGCCTTGTCGAAAACCCGCGTCGCCGCGGATGGAAAAAAAAAATGCCACGCGGCCTCAAGGAAATGCATATACCCGATCATCTGTGTATCATACCTCGCTCCATACCCAAGTCCCTGATATGCGGGTATGCGCCACACGGGGTTTTACATGTAGCGAAAGCCTGTCATTCGGTAATGTATAACCTAATGTGTAACTTAATGTATAAATCAATGCATGACTAAATTTGCACCAGGCTCTCGCCTTCAAGTGTTACAAGGAGTGTAACGCCGAGCGGAATTTTTAAATGTTAGCGCTCACCACATTCCTATCAAGAATGCCGGCGACGGCAAAATGCTGCCCTGACAAGTCGCTTTTGTAAATTGTTGCTACTCACTCAAACCATGAGTAGCAACGGCACTAACAAGCGTCACGCACAAATAAACACACGCTAGTCCGCCGATTGCCGCAGTCCACGCCGAGAGGTGGCACCTGGTGTAGAGAGTACTGGAGCGCGCCCGCAGTCTGCGTGCGAGGCTAAAATAACCTGGTTTATACAGCCTCGTTACAATTTACTTTTCGCATTCACAGCATCATCGATTTCCCAATACCATTTCTTGGGACTCCTTGGCCATTCCTGGCCCTTGCGCCAAAAAACAAACAAAACATGCAGGATCATCATATAATCGTTTTTTTGCTCTAAAGAAAAGAGAAAGAAAAGGAGGGGTGTGGTAGAGGAGTAAAGAGAAAGAGGGCGATCGTCCCGGGTGGCGTGCTAGGCGTATCAGACAGGTGCAGACCCGCAGGCGGAGCGCCTGCCTGCCATCCGCCCAGGGGGAGGGGTGGGGGAGAATGAAAACACTGTGGAGGGTGGGTAGACACAAGGCAATTAATTGACTAGCCGATTAGCTAACTAACCAACTAAGCTCGGCCACGGAGGCTTCTCGCCACTGCTCTACACAACTCCCTAGATGACGCACGGTCTGAAGGCAGGTTTGTTCGCACACTTCTTGGGGTAGAAAGAAAGTCCCACACTGCAGCCGGAATGAGAGAATTATGGTGGCGGACTGTCCTCGCGTACATGGGTTCGGGCTGACCCGTTCGTTTGCTGCAGCGGACAGCTGTGCTGGTGTAGGAGTCTCCAAGGGAGGCAGGGGCAGCCTCCATCGAGGCAGCGGCAGAGGCCTACACGGGCAACAGTGCGCGGGTGCTGGATCGTCTGCCATGCAAGGCCGGTATTTTGTAGCGATGCCGTTAAAGTAATAATGCCTTTTCGCGCTTATCGCGCTTTGTCATTGGTCAGAGCGACGGTCCGCTCACGATATGAACGTTGATAACGCAAGCGGACCGTCGCTCTGATCACTGACAAAGCGCGATAAGCGCGAAAAGGCATTATTACTTTAAAGGCATCGCTACAAAATACCGGCCCAAGGCACTGCAATCGTGCCTCATACCGTGGAAGTACATCGCAGCCGCAGCCGAGGCGGGTGAACAGTGTTCGGGTTGTGTGGTGCTGGACGCTCTCCAGCTTATTGGTCAGGTGAACCTGAAAGGGGTACCGCACAGAAGAACAGTAATCTAGTCTTGGCAGCACAGGGGCAGTGTAGAGTACACGGAAAGCATCCGCGCTGCAGGGTCTCGACGTGCGCACCACGAAAGCAAGTGTGCGACGCGCTTTGGTCACTGTGTTGGAGACATGGAGTGAAAAATCAAGAGTTCGGGTGAACATGACTCCCAGGATTGCAGCTGACGAAACATTGCGCAGGACAGAGCCATCGAGTATAAACGGGCGAAGTAGTTCTCTTGCTGTTGTGAAAACGGAGAACACTCTTAGTTTCGCTGATTGAGATATGGTTGACTGATGCCCATCGGGAAACACGGGTGAGGTAGTCTTGCAGGTGGGCACAGGAGTTATAAGATGAGGCAGGAGCCATGATAGTCGGACCTAGCACAGAACCCTGGGGGACCCCAGGGAGGGCAAGGTAGCCTCGGTGTGTGATCCGTGGTAATGGACCCGCTGTGAGCGTCCCACGCCGAATCATGCTAACCAGAGGAGCAGTGTGCCTTGAAGACCAGCTTGAGCTGCTTTTGTCATCAGAATGGCGTGGTTGAGTGTATCGAATGCGTTACTGAGATCCAATTGGATCAGGTCAGTCGGCATGCCACTGTTCATGTTGGAACGGACGTAATGTGCGACCGTGACTAGGGCTGTCTCACAACTGCGATTTGGGCGTAATCCGTGCTGAGAGGAAGCAAGAATGCTGTTTTGCTCGAGGGAGGCTATAATGGCGCGGTTGACTAGACGTTCTAATGTCTTGCAAAGGATGGAGGTGATTGAGACTGGACGATAGCTGGGCATCGCACATGTGGGCTTCCCTCGACCCTTGTGGACAGGGGTGACAAAGAATTCCTTCCATTTCTGGGGAACGAAGGCATTGTCCGCAAAAGACTGAAACATCAGTAGGAGGGAGTGGGATATGTGTGGGTAGATGAGTTTCAGAAAGGAAGGAGCAACATAATCAGGTCCTGGATTTTGGGACGGCTTAATGAAACGCACGACATCATGCAGGTCATCACGTGAGAAGAAGATGGTACTGATGGAGGCCGCAGTATCAGTGACTGTTTCTACCTCTTCGGAGAGGAGATCAGGATCAAGAGAAGTGGTAGAGTTATATACGGATGAAAAC
Organism: Dermacentor silvarum; assembly: GCF_013339745.2. Lineage (NCBI taxonomy): Eukaryota > Metazoa > Arthropoda > Arachnida > Ixodida > Ixodidae > Dermacentor > Dermacentor silvarum. The sequence goes on along the minus strand of NW_023606966.1, from coordinate 37,029 downwards.
TGCGAAGCAACTAACTGAGCTATCGACGAGGATTCGGTTACGGGAACGGCGTTGTCCATAAAGCAATGTTTGTGGGAAGTGGACTGAAAGCGTTTAATACACGACCAAAATAGCTTGGGGTCTTCCTTAGCCTTGAGAGTAACTTTTTGTGCCTAGTCATCATGGGCCACTTGAATGGTAGCCTTCATTGAACGCTGAGGATCTTTGACTATCTTTAGTGTTATGGGGCACTTGAGCCGAGCAGCGCGCTTACCCATTCTGCTTTATCGTGCAGGCTTTGATAACTGTTACCACGTGGATCCAGCAAAGCAGCGCAGGAACCGAGCTACCGTCTCCCCGATGTGATGCCGTGTTCCCCCTTGAACTGCCAGCAACACCTTTTGCCTGTTGCGATGGGCCCACTTCATTTCTTCGCGAGTACCGGCCTGTACTCGTCGTAACCTGGTCTTCCACATCGCCGTATGCATCGCAAGAGGGCTTCTTAAGCAGCTGGCCTCCTCCACCCCCGCTCAGTGGGCATGGAAGTACTGCAGTGATGCAGCCGCCTCAATCGCCATTCTGCTTTATCGTGCAGGTGGGTCCTTCTCCTTCGTTGAACTGTAAAAGATCTAGCGATCGTTGTTTGCTAGTACTTCCAGGCCCACAAGTGTTATTCTCTCTTGGTTGCGAGTGTGTATATGTAACAAGGTTATTGTTTCTCACCGGTGATGTGGAGTTAAACCCTGGCCCTCGAAGGAGGAGCCAAGCAATGAGCACAAAGCACTTCTTTCTTTGATAAAATCCCTTCACAAGAACGTTGATGCAAAGCACAATGAAGTTATGGCATCTCTAAACGCTGTCAAAGAAGCGCAGAATTCACTCGTGGAAAAAATTGGCGACATTCACAACAGGCTTTCTCTGGTAGAGGACACTATGCGCTTGACTGGAGAAAACGCGTGCTTGGGCGTGTCACCGCAACTGGCAACCTTAAGCGAACGTCTTGACAAGCTTGAAGATCGCTCTCGCTGAGATAATCTAATATTACATGGCATTGAAGACAGTGTTGCCGAAACATGGGCCCAGTGCGAAGAAAAGGTGTTTAAAATCCTTAATACAACGTTGAAGCTTAACCTGGGTACTGATGACGAACGCATATCTCGTGCGCACAGGCTGGGGAAATTCACACCGGGAAAGTGCCGGCCTGTAACAATCAAATTTGCGTCTTCCAAGCTACGCGAGGGCATTCTGGCCGCAAGAGCCAAACTGAGGGCTTGTGACGTGTCGGTTAATGAAGACTTCAGAAAGGCTACAAGAAGTGTGCGCAAAAAGCTTTTTGAATACGGAAAAGCTAGTAAGGTGCAGTTCACGGTACGTTACAACAAACTATATATAAACAAAAAGTGCTTTGTCTACTCGCGAGCAACCGATAGTATTTGTGAACTAGAATCTGGCAGTGCCGTAAGTTCAAACGATTTCTCGTCCGCTTCTACGTCTGCAGGTCGTGTCACTTACTTGTCCTAGCACAACAAACGTTACGCCCCCTGTTCCACGAAGCATATCCTTGCTGCTTTCAAATGTGCGAAGCATAACGAATAAGAGAGACACTTTATCGGCTATCGTTGACTCATGCTCTGCTGACGTTGTGGCGCTTACAGAAACGTGGCTTTCTGTCGAAGTAGCCAGTAGCGAACTATTTGACTGCGATAAAAATACAGTGTCTATCGATGTGATCGTCGCACCGGAAAAGGGGGAGGTGTACTTATAGCAGTAGCCGATAACCTAGCGTCACATATGATACCAGTGAATTCTTCCTTAGAGCTTGTTTGTGCGAACATCCCCTTGCGTCAGCAAAGTGCTCTTTTTTGTGTGTGCTACAGGCCGCCCAACGCGACGCCTGATTTTTCTGAATTATTACATGACGCGTTGAACTCATTAGTTCTACAATTCCCGTATGCTCCTTTGTTTCTGTTAGGAGACTTGAACTTTCGTAAAATTAATTGGTCAGGTACCGGCCCTACGAACACTGAAACGACCGTCGAGAATAAACTATTTGTTAATTTATGTGTAGATTTCAATTTCACTCAACTGGTCACCAAACCAACAAGAGTAGGCCTTACGTCTGCTAACGTGTTGGATTTGATCCTGACCACGACAGCAAACTTAGTGCACTCACTGACTTATTTTCCTGGTCTTAGTGACCATTGCTGCCTTGAATTTACCTTGAACGTCGACATTTCACCCCGAACTACTATTACCAAAACTATAAGAAACTACAAGAAAGGGGTCTACGCAGCAATAAATAAGGAACTGGAACAGTTCATCGATAATGATATGCCTGGCTTTTCTGACAGGTCACTCGAGCAGAATTGGAGCCTCTTTAGAGACGAAGTAGCTTCATTGATCGACAGGCACGTACCACTACAAGTTATATCCAAAAAGCAGCGAGCGCCATGGTTTACAACAAACCTAACAAGGATTCTTAATAAGAAAAAGCGCCTCTTCCGTTCTGCAAAGCTCGGCAGCAGTGTTTTTCGTTGGCACGCTTATCACGAAGCTCTTTCCGCATATCGCTCTTCTATCAAACGAGCCAGGAATGACTATCTCAACATTACGCTTCCCTCGCTATTGTCTACTGACCCATCGAAGTTTTGGAAAAGCGTTAAACCAATGAAAGACACCTTAATAACACTTAGTGATTTGGATGGGCGTGCACTGCGCAACGAAGAATGCTGTTCCGTTCTTAATAATGTCTTTTCGCAATGTTTTTCTGATTCACGAGCAATTTCGGTGCCGCAGCTATGCGACCGCGGGTTTTTTCCAATGGATTTTGTCGTGATTGAATTTGAAGGAGTCATTAACTTAATCCGGAAGCTTAACATGTCGTCTGCCTGCGGCACCGATGAGATAAACGCGAAATTTCTCAAAAACACTGAAGTGTACTCTTCCATAATTTTGTCACACATTTTCATGCAGTCTCTTCAGTGCTCCACTTTTCCACCTGATTGGAAGGTGGGGAAGGTGATTCCCGTCTTTAAATCCGGTAACCAACACTCTGCCTTAAACTACCGACCAATTTCGTTAACAAGTATCCCCTGTAAGATGCTTGAACATGTAATCTATTCTAACCTTATAACATGTCTTGAAACCAACTCATTCTTCAGCAGGTTCCAACACGGCTTTCGTAAGCACCACTCGTGCGAAACTCAGCTTCTGTCTTATACGCATGATGTCATCTTAGCGCTAGATAATCGAATTCAGGTTGATTGTATGTTTTTAGACTTCGCAAAAGCCTTTGATAAAGTGTCGCACCAAATATAACTACTTTAGCTCGGCACGCTAAGCATCGACCCCAATGTCCTCAAATGAATAGAATGCTTTCTGACCAACCGCACTCAGTACGTAACAGCTAATGATTGTTCCTCACATCCCTGCGCAGTTAAATCTGGCGTCCCGCAAGGATCAGTTTTAGGTCCTTTGCTCTGTTTAATATATATCACCGACCTTCCGCGTAACATCAAGTCATCCATAAAACTGTTTGCAGATGACTGTGTCATGTACCGTAGAATAACTAACGAAAACGACCACTACCTTCTTCAAGCCGACCTTAATCGCGTCTCTGACTGGTGTAGTAAATGGCTAATGACCCTTAATGTAAATAAATGTAAAAGTACGGCAATTTCGCGTTTTTTCTAACACTTCTGAACCTTTTACCTACACCTTGAGTGGAACTAAATTGGAGCAGGTTATTACTTACAAATACCTTGGTGTTTACATATCGAATGATTTATCATGGCACTCTCACATTAACTACATTACTAACAATGCTTGTCGTACTCTTGGTTACCTTCGCCTAAACTTTCACCAAGCGCCAGCACACCTTAAACTACAGCTAAATCAAACATTAATCCGTCCAAAGCTCGAGTACGCTTCAGCCGTATGGGATCCAGCTCAATCAACGCTAATTGACACCTTAGAATCGGTCCAGAACCGTTCAGCTCGATTTATACTCAATAATTATGCTCGTACTGCCTGTGTCACCTTGATGAAATCCACTCTTCACCTTCCAGACCTGGTAGTGAGAAGAAGGATTTCCCGTCTCTTGCTTTTTCGTGAAATTTTCTTTCATAATAAAGTACTTCGACAGGAATTAATCTCAGAGCCTGCTTACTTTTCATCACGTGTTGACCACCCAAATAAAGTAGCCGTTCCTTTGTGCCGCACTAATCTCTTTTTACATTCTTTTCTTCCGAAGACAAGTAGAGAGTGGAATCGCCTTTCCCCCTCCGTCGCTGCCACTGAGGACCAAGCGTTGTTCAAGTCTCCAGTTATTGAACACTTACTGGTGTAGCTGCAAACTAATGTTGTTGTTGTTTTCCTGTGAATTCCTTTTATTGTTTTTTATTTACATTGTAGCCACCCCCTCTGTAACGCCCTCTGGGTCTTGAGGGTGTACTAATAAATAAATAAATAAATAAATAAATAAATAAATAAATAAGTAAGGGTCGCTTGTGGTTGGCCATCTTAATATCTAGAGAAATCCAAGGCGGCCTTTGTCGACGAGTTTTCCTGGTGGATCGAGGCACACAATCTAATTGGATAAAGTAACACCACAGATCAAAGTTCGCGGAAGTCACTCGCAGTGGTTAAGCACCAGGGGGCAAGATGAGCCAGCTGAGCCGTATGGGCCAGGTCTGTCCTCCCGAAATGCCACAATGTTCGTGCGAAGTGACATTTGCGTGGCAGGGTCGTCGCATAAGACATCTCAATGGCGGAATGGTCGCTTCCTGTGAGACCACGAAGGACCTCGCAGGAGGTGACCCGGCTGATGATGCGTACAAAGATGAAGTCTAGGGAGCTCGCCCGGTCTTGCGATGAGTAATATTGATTGGTGAGTAAGAGATGATTAGGTCGGAGCTGTTGGAGCGGCCGTACATGTGCGTGCATTAGTCAGTGCGGCGCTGTCGTGTTGAATGGTGTTAGTAATTTCCATGGTGCTGCGGACCTGTTCGCTAAGTTTACTTTTCGGGCTCGCGACGTAAGACGAAAAGTGGGTCAAAGTTTTATAGCCAAAAACACTCCGTCATGCCCGTTTTCTGCGCACCTTCGTGCACTATAGCCAAACGGACCTATGACTTAATTTACCCGTGACCGAGAACGCAGGAAAAGTCTGCAAGAGCCTTTTTCTGCTAAGCCAGTATGGTTAAATTTGTGTCTTCGTTTGTAACAGTCTTCAGGAAATTTTCCCAAGCACTGGCCGTTTGCCGTCGTAGCCATTTAATCATGGCGATGAGAAGCCTGCTTGAACCCTATCTGTAATTTCCAACAATCGCATCCACTGGGCAGTGTTGGCGTGTTGCGGCTCAGCATTTATACTTGCACTGATCGTACCAGTCAGATGTAACGAGGGGGATGGAACAGGGAAGTAAAATGCCGCAGGTGTAATGCTTGACTGATCAGTTTTCATGTTCGTGAGAAGCATATAACATGAACTTCGTTTTGTCAATCCTCTCAAGTTTATGTGCGTTGTCTCCTGTGGCTTCAGGCAGGTGAACATTTTGCTGAGCTGCCTTGAACCACATCTAAGTTATTTGAAGCGGCCTTCCTCTGGTTTTACTTAAGTGACAGCTATATACAGGGTGTTTTATTTTAGCTGCACCAAATTTTTTAAATTTGCCTGTGGCAGATAGAACAATTATAACCTTGACCTAAACTACTCGATGAGGCAGCCATTACTTCCACGAGAAATAAAAGCACCTAATTGATTAATTAACACAATTACGCTAATTAACATTCTAAATAATTATTTTACGGCACGTCTTTCAATCTACGAATTTTAGCCGCTGAGTTCACAAGGCGTATCCACTTAGAACGAATTATCAGGACTTAACCAGTTTCGAGATATTAATTTTCAAAGTGTCCGACAAAATGCATTGGCGTTCGAGTTAACTTTTTGAGGAAAGCGCTGTTTTATGCATTGAAGCACAATTATAACTGGAACGCCCATGCATTTCGTCGGGCACATTGAAAATTATTATCTCGAAACTGGTTCAGTCCTCAGAATTCGTTCCAAGTGGATACGCCTGGCGAACTCAGCGGCTATAACTCATAGATTGAAAGATGTGCCGTAAAATAATTATTTAGAATGTTAATTAAGTGTAATTATGTTAATTATTCAATTAGGTGTTTTTATTTCTCGTGGAAGTAATGGCTGCCTCATCGAGTAGTTTAGGTCAAGGATCATAATTGTTCTATCTGCCACAGGCAATTCTAAAAAATTGCTGCAGCTAAAGTGAAACACCCTGTATTTTGGCCATGAACTTTCCCTTTCGTTTGGTGACATGTGTCACTATATGCTGCTCTTTCTTACGTTTCTGTGCTCATCTACGGATTGTTGCATAACAGAACGTAAGGCAAATGTGTTTTTCAGCAAAACATATAGGCTTTATACTTATCAAGGCAGAAAATATTATACTATACCACAGGCATAAAATATTCACAAACCGAACGCATGGACTTACACTTTCGGCTAGATGTCTGCTATGATGGTATGACGGTGTTAATTTATCAGTGTTTAAAGATCCCATGACTGAGATCGCGTGCCATGACTTATACCCGTGTCACACGGGCGTTTGGAAGTACTTCCAAACGATAGTCAGTTGACTCAAAGGTCAAGTTAGAGCTGCTACACGGGCGGTTTCGAAGGCCGCCGAGTCAATAATCTATCGAGTCAACGGAGCACCCTACAACTCTATCGAAATCTCGATGGCCTTTGAGCAACGGAAGCGGAAACAGCGCGAACATGCCCTCTCGTTCACAGTGTGCTCGTACTCACGGTTAGAAAGAACAAATCAAACCAAAATGCTCTAAAATACTATATATGAGTGTTATTAATTATTCAATAAAGCATTTTTGCCACTTGATATGTGCGAACTGCACATACTCTCGACACAGCGACGTGCTAGTGTTCGTACACTCTCCCTCAACTCCATATGCTGCCGGCTGCCGTCATATCGCCGCCATTTCGCCGTTTAAACAAATATAAAAAATTATAGTGCTTTTAAGTGGTTTAAATGTTGTTTAACTTTTGGTGACACGAAAACGAAAATAAAGATCCGCAGCGCCACACAATTTTGCGAGAAACGCCGGAACCACTCAACGGCCTTTCAAAAGTGCCGTGTAGCAGCGCGATAACTCATTTGAGTCGATAGAGTTATGGCATTTCGAAGGCCGTCGACTGGAAGGCCTTCCAAGTGTGCCCGTGTGACACAGGTATTAGAAACATAAATTCTGTGGTTTTACGTGCCAAAACCATGATCTGATTATTAAGCGTAGTGGGGGACTTCGAATTAATTTTGATCATCTGGTTTTTTTTAACATGCACCTAAATCTACGTACGCCAATGTTCTTGCAGATTGCCATCACTGAATTTCGGCAGCCGAGGCCTTGATGGAAACCGCGACCGCGAGCTTGGTTTTTGACACTTTGCTAAGTGTAAGAAAGTTTTCGGCCACGTGCTCTTTAAAATTCTTACGTTTTACACGCATGATTTGTATCTCGATAACTAGAGTACCTTCAGTTATTGGCAACGCTGCCGTATTTATTTACTTCGTTTTGTCCTATACCTACTCATGGCATTACTCAGCTATAGTTTTAGCCAAAGTTGCGTCAGCCTTTTTGAATGACCTTCAAGTATATGCCATGTGCGTCAACACTGTTTTTGAAACAAAATTATGAGCGTAAGCGAAAGTGCTGAAAAAATGACTACTTATCGGCTGGGCTCGAAACTTGTTCTACTTGCTTTACTGTGAGCGTTCCACCTCTTGTTCCTCAAGTGAGATGTAAATATTGCAATGTGCTTAAGCGTTCAAACTGCGAAAATGACAAATTTTTGCTCTGTCAGCAAGCGAAGAACCGTTGCCCGTCATAGCGCGCCTTGTGTTCCGACTCAATACACCACCCTGTACGGAGACGCGTGGTATCGAAGCACCCTATGCGCGCCTAAAGCTTTATGCACGCCTCCGTATGCGGACCGAAATAGCTCGGCGGTGCGCTCCTGCGCGAGCAGGCGACGCTCTCGTTACACGCGCTTTGGCGATGCGGCACGAATACTGTGCAAGACACAAGATTCAGCTACGAGAGTGCGCCGTACGTGCATTCGTAGTAAATCCCCTATATATAAAAGTAGCGACACTCTCCTCCTCCGCCTTCCCTCCTCCTTGTTTCTCCTCTCTTTCGCGCTCCTTTTTCGACCGTTAGCGCCGCCTACACCGTTTGAAACATGTGCACTTGTTTATCTTTCGCCGCTGATCAGATTCGACGATCGCCGACTGTGTTCGCCGTATCGTTGTGCTCCTCGCCAGTCGGTAGACGCCTCTCGGGCGAAAATGGCGATGGAGCGTGATCTTATACAAACGCAGCCAGCGCCCGGCGGTGCGACGGTCCACGTGATGTCATTAGGCCAATACCGACGCGGAGTCGGCCTCGGACAGGGTGTGCGAGGAGGCGGCGGCATTCTTCAAAGCGTGACGCTACTTTTCATATAGAGGGGCTCTAATTCGTGGAAATGATAAACATCTGCACAAAAGAGTAGAAAGTTTATTTCGTGCGAACACCTGTGGAGCGGCCGACGAGAAAGGGCCTTCTTTATTTCAGCCTCGAAATGATAAGTCCCGGCATTGTTGGTCGTACTGACGTCAGCAGAAGTCGAGCCACAGGTAGTTATATATGGCGAATACAAGACGTGCCTCCGTTTCAGTCACGGGCAGCAATGCCAGGAATACCCATCTCGGAAACGATGTAGATTGTGACTCTGTCTGCAGCAGGTTTACCCATGTTTTATCGCAGCAACAAACTGCCGATATGACCGCACGCTCCCGCTCATCGGTGAACAGGATCGTGCAGGCTTTCAGCACGGAAGCTCGCTTGACAAATATGCGCCAAGGACACCGACCGAAGGTGACGACCGACTCGGACGACGACCGAATAGTTGAAGCAGCGAGGCGAAACCAGAAGATGACGGCAAAAGAAATATGGAACGATCTGGGGCTCGCAGCCAGCACCCAAGTAGTACGGGAGCGCCTTCCCAGTGAACCATTAATGTCCCATAGATGTCCATGGAACATAGATGTTTGAAACATTGCACACATCCTATAGATATCTATATTTCTCCAAACAACATTACAAATACGTACCATGTATTTAAGTCCCATCCAGATCACGTTGCAGTAACATTGAAAGGATGTCGCATCTGGACAAAAGTGAGCTCTAATAGATGTTCATTTTAGGGATGCAGGAGGTCCATAGAACATCTAGTAGATCTTTCCTGTTGACGCTATAATGAGCTGCATACCTGCAAGTGCCACAGCAGATGTACTATCGAATACAAATGAAATGCAAACAGCAGAGTGTGTGGCCGAAGCATAACTAAAAGCACAGTGTGCAGCGTCGACCTGCCATCATTGTACACATGCGTGTGGTTTCGATGCGGAGTGCGGGGCTGCTTGTCCTAGTGCGTATTACGTCGCCAGTATTTTGTTTGAAGCTTGTATTCACACCCCGCTATTGCAGTTCCATTCATATCAGCGATTACTGTTAAGGTGGCTAGCACTGTTGTTGCGCATCCAACGCAATACATTTTTCGTACTATTCAAATTACGATTAGACACTGGTAGCTTTGATGGTGATAACAGAAGCAAAGCAAACGCACTTTAGCAAGCTGGGTGCGTGCCAGCTATATCACGCTACAGATGTAGCGACGGTGCTAGCCACTATAACAGTGTACTGCCAGGTGGGTATGGCACTGCCGCGGAGAGATGAGAAAACAACTTTCGTACAAAATACGGGTGACGTTTATCGCAATAGGGCGAGCAGCACTGCACTCTTCCTCCAGAACGACATCCCCACGCACGTGTACGATGACTGGCCGACGACATGCACCGAATACCTTTAGTTATGCTTTGGCCACACGCTCCGCTGTTTGCATTTAATTTGGCCTCGATGGTACATCTGCTTGAGGCACACTAATGGCACAGTTATCACCACTGTCGGCATGTAGCTGATGACCTCGTTTGAAATGTTTTGTTAACGTGTAAACGTGTGAATGTGGAAATCTAAATTGCAACACTGATTAAGCTGAAATCCTTAGTTGACTCATGGGTCGAAAAACCCTATGTCTGGCCTTACAGCACCAAAATTCAATGGCACCAAAACTGGGGATTCAACCCTCGATCTTTGATGAGAGTCGGACCCACGACCTTTGGTGTTAATTAGGTCGAAGCGAATTAAGGCAAAGTTCATTAAGATAGAGACAGTTGAGGCACTCTAACCCACGACCTTTGTTGGGAGTCGAAACCACTTGGAGATATGGGCAAACCGGCCATATCCCCAAGTTATCTCCAAGTCGGATTCCAATTGACATGGTGAAGGTAGAAAGTCGAATCCACTACATTTGGTGTTAATTAGGGCGAAGTTACTTAAGGCAAGTTAATTAAGGCACTCGAACCCACGACTTTTGGTGTTAATTAAGGCAATTAATTAAAGCACTCAAACCATCGACCTTTGGTGGGAGTAGAACCCGCAACCATTGGTCCTTAATTATGACGAAGGTATTTAAGGCACAGGTAATTAAGGCACTCGAGCCCACAACGTCGGTAGGAGAAAACAACCGGAAGTAATAACGCATTCGAATGAGAATGACAAATAATTGAATTAATGACTCGTGAGTGAGCAGGTTTTTTCCTTCCGCCTCTTCAGTGTTCGCTAAAGTGACTCAACTTTTATATATAGTTCTAGCGCTCATCAAAGTGCGAAAACTCTGCTAACAAAATCGTAAATCTGCATTTTGATCATTATGCATCATTACAAATCCTGCAATGCCTAAATACAAAAATAGTGAGTTCAGTAAGCACACCAGTGAAACTCACAATGTCATACCAATATTAATTTTTATTTATACAACTAATAAAGCTTTATTACAAAAACAATCGGCCCCCAGCCAGGCACATGTATGAAGATATTCATTACAAGTTCTAGCTGTATACAAACAGGTTAAACGTTGATCTAAAAAAGCTTAAATAAAAACAGATTCTTGAAAATTAAACTTGACTAAAACAAAAGTAACGAGAAAACGGTGTTAACACTCAGAGAATGACTAGTAGGCACAGTGCCACAATAATATTTAAAAAGAATAAAACTGATTAGTAGGAGGTAATAGCGCATACTAATGAATGACCAAACGTAGGCCTGCTTGCCAGCACCTGCTTCTGTGGCCACCGGATTCAAGATAGAAAGCCAGTACTTTCTAGCTATATTTAAAAATATATGGTAAAAGAAATTCCACACAAGCAGAATACCGAGATGGAATGTTCATCTTGATAGGCAACTTGCTCAGGCAGCTTCTCACACCACGAAGTGCCAATAACATAATGCTGCCAGAGACTTAGAGTTAGGCATTGCAAATGAGAAATATCCCTCACACTTGAAGAGGAGCGCCGGAAACCAAGCGATACAAGCATGTGCGAAAATGAACAATGAAAACGTTGCCCTCAGAACATTTCCATAAGCGCTCCGCAAAGCGAACAAACGTACCACAAATAGCAGTCAGAAGCACAGCTCTAAATTCCAGTACGCAACTGTACAGTTCTGCCTAGTATATACACACTTGGGCCATGGTCAACCGTACAAAAGTCGAAAAGACACACTAATAAAACACACGCTGCTTGCGCGCGTAATCTTGTCGCGTACTTATATCGAGGTACAGTGGCTACTGTAATCGAGGCGCGTATTGCTGAATTGATATCAGTGGTGATGCGAAGTGAAAGCTATTGCGAGTTCAAGCTTCTTTTTTCTTTATAAGCTGTCGTAATATATAAGCAAGTTAATGATTACGTATTTTCAATAGAGTACTAATAGATATGACTGAAAAAATAAAGCATTTGTGTATAAGAAAAAAATGACGTAACCGAGACCGAAAGCATAGAGAAATGGCTTTTGCGCGCGGTGTCCAGCAGCAACGTTACTAGACTTCCTGCAGTGCGTACAGAGGTTGTGCTAAATTGCAAAATAAATGGGGTCATAACTGAAATTCTGGGCTTTATTACTACAGTTGAATCTTTTCAGAATGAACAAGTGGATATTTGGCAATTCAGGTACACATTTTCCCTCTCGTAGGATCTCGAACGTGCACAGTGATGATATTGTCGAAAAACAAAGTAATGCCCCGCTGCAGGGCTGTAACAGGCAACAGCGCGACTTTTGGCTCTCCTAGCTTCCCATTGTTAGGTATTAGAGACAACTTGCGTGTATTTCTGCGGCATAGTGCGTGCATCTACTCACAACGCACAATGTACGATCAATGTGCGAAAGCTTTGAATGTGCAAGAGATGTCCAAATCACAAAGACATTCGATGTCTTTTGGATGACCCTTGACTGCCACGTAGTAGTCGAACATACTTTTTATTTATATATTTATTCAGTTACCTCACAGGCTCCCGAAGGAGTATTGCGTGAGGGGAGGGTACAGGAAATTAGCGAAAAGGAAAAAGGAGTACAAAGAGATTATACATTGTTAGCGGGTAAACATGAAAGAACAAATATCTAACAATATAAATAACGTGATAAATTAAACCAAACGACTGTGTGAAGTAGCAAAAAAGGAGTACCAAGAAATTATACAATTGGTAGCAGGTGAAGATGAAAGAACAATGTTAACGCAATAAAAAAACTATACCACTGCGCTATAGGCAATTACTTAGGTGCGCAATAAGGTTACTTGTGATGAATTATGGAAATAATATGCATAAGCGTGCTTTGAAGGAATCAGGGTCAAGAATATCAACTATGTCATTTCGTAGGTTATTCCAATGCTGAATGGCACGTGGTAACGCGGATGAATTGAAAGCATTAGTTCGGCCAAAGATACGCTAGAAACTGAGATGATTATGCAGACGCCGAGATGTACGAGATGGACGTGTGAGCGGCAGGGTGGACGGGCGCGTGCTATGGACAATTTTGTGAAACAGACAAAGCAATGCTATGGTTCTATACTATAGATGTAAACTAGACATCGTTAAATGTCTTGGATATTTGGACGTTTGTGGTACGTCCATGGGATATTTGTGGTTTGCTGGGTTCACATGGGTGGCCTTCGTAGCCGTGTGGTGGCGATGAAGCCTTTCGTCTCGTTAGAAAACACCATCAAAAGGCTGCTGTTTGCACAGGAGCATCGGTCCTGGACGGGTGAAGATCGGCAGAATGTCATTTTTGCGGACGAGAGCACATTTACTTCAAAACGGGACCAGCAGCAGCGAACGTGGAGGACACAAAGCACGAGGTAGGTGGACTGCTTTACTATGCGGGGGTTACACTGCTTGTCTAAAAAATCGACCAACTTTTAGCCTTCTTTGCATTACTGTAGCGCAATGATTGGTGGGCAAATGTAGGTATGGGTTTTCATCAAAAACTACGTTTTGTATTCTGTAGATCGAGCGATGGAACGAAAAATGTGAGGCCTAACGTTAGGAGACAGGAAGAGAGCGGTGTGGATCAGAGAACAAACGGGGATAGCTGATATTCTAGTTGACAATAAGAGGAAAAAGTAGAGCTGGGCAGGCCATGTAATGCGTAGGATGGATAACCAGTAGAGCATTAGGGTTTACTGAATGGATACCAAGAGAACGGAAGCGCAGTCGAGGACGGCAGAAAACTAGGTGACGTGATGAAGTTAGAAAATGCACAGGCGGAAGTTGGAATCAGCTAGCGCAAGAGAAAAGTAATTGGAGATCACAGGGAGAGGCCTTCGTCCTGCAGTGGACATAAATATAGGCTGATGATGATGATATTCCGTAGGCTCCGCTACCGCGAGGAGAGAGCGCACGCCGAAAAACGTTTCACCAGCACCTTGTTACGTACGTTGGATACAAGCAGCTCGTAGAAATGGTTACCAAAAGCAGTGCATTCTGCCAACATTCAAGAGGAGGGCCCGCTATTGTCGCGGTTATTAATCACAGGGACAAATCGCGGTGAAGTAAAATAATGTCTGTGTTCTTGCCGCTTTCTTTGCCCAGGTTCGATGCACCCAATCTGCACCGTGTTGCAAGCAGCGGCCGATGTCGCGTCGGCGTGGGGCGGTCCATTTCCAAAGACGGCTTGGGCCCGCTTGTACGCCTGGACGGCCACTTTACTGCCGCAGCATACCTAGACCTGCTGGACACCGTCCTTATACCGTTCACCCTGGATGGCCCATTTAAGTACGGCTTGTTTTCCTTCTAACACGACCGGAGCCTAGTTCAAAGCGCAGCATGCGTAACTCGCCTGCTGGAAGACGTGTGTGATGGTGTTGGACTGGCCCCCGCAAGGTGCGGAGATGAATATTATCGAGAATATACGGGCTGAAATAAAGAAGACTCTTTCTCGTCGGCCGCTCCACAATGAAATGTTTATTTCTCTCACGGTTAATATATAATGTAACCAGGGACTCTATTCTGGACACGCATGGCGGCTGCACGGCCACCATTATCCGCCATCTTGGCTGTCTCATTGGCTGTCCAGAGGTCACGTGTTTCGAAATTTGTGCCGCGAAACGGAAGTTTTGTAAAATGCAATTTTGCGTTTTCGTCAGAATGACGAAGCGTGACGTGGAGCTGAAAGTTTTATCGACTAATACTTTTTGTGTTCCTTGGCACCTATATTGCAACTTTAGCGCTTTAAAAAGAAAGTGGACGGTAGCGTGCAGAAGCTCGCGCAATGCATCTGCCATTTCGCGAATATGTGGTGGCGTTCCAAGATAGCCGGCATGTCAGCTTGTTCATTGGCTGAAGGAATATCCCGTGAGGAGCGTCACACGAAGGGCTGTTTCGTAAACGTCAATTTGACGTTGCGTGACGTTGTGCTGGGCCGCCATTGCAGAGATTTTCCGCCATAATTTGTGGTGCGACGAGCCGCGCGAATTATGGTAATGAGCGGCCATATGCAATGGCAGTGGAGAGGCATGCGTATCGCCGCATTTTCCCTGTCATTTCGGGCCATAAAAATCTTTTGTTCACAACGCGTGCTCATAGCATTTGCATCGCTCTCGGGGGGTGTTGGGATTTGTGTTTTGCATTATCATTTTGATTAAAAACACGTTTATTTGAAATAATATTGGTTGAAACTATCAAACTTTCTGCGACATTTTGCACTTTTCACTATTGCGTTTGTATTGTAATCAATATTAATGACTTTTCGCGTCATCAAAGGCTATGACAACGGTGGCTTTTTAATTTACAAAAAGAAATGTACGCAAGGCGACGCCTTGAAGTTTCCTGTCGCGGTGCGAGTAAGCAGCGAAGTGCACAAGAGATGGCAGTGACGTCGTTTGCGTCGTTCAAGCGGATACCTGTGGCGCGCGCAACGCTATCGATGATATTCGGCCGCTTCTCAGCCAGACGAGTCTGGCTGAGTCACTTGCGGATCACGAGATAGCGATAACGCGGCCTAGAGCGTGCGCTGATCATCACTGGCAGGTCGCGTATGTTGTCTCAAGGTAGAAAGCAAGCGCGTGGGCGCCAATATACGATGACTCATTCAGTTTCCTGAGGACACGCATCCTAGCTAATGAAGCAGACGACAGCCTGCGAGCATGAAGACGACGGAAGCGAGAAACGATTTTGATGGAATAATAGTACGCTTTGAGCTAGCTGCTTTATTTTTACTGGGGAGGAAAGCTGTTTTGCTTTATCAACCACGCTATGTTCAATGCCTACATTACCGTTTCTTAGGCGAAACGTCAAATTTGCGTCACGTTACGACAGCAAATCGAGGTTATCGGAGCCATTTTGTAAGCGTCGCGCCTACGTCACGCCTCGAAGAAAATGGCGGAATGTCCAGAATAGCGGCTCAGTAAGAAGGGATGCAGGGCAAAAACCTGCTTTGATGCAGCTTTAAGCAGGCCCCGGACAGTAAAGCTGGTTTCGGTTTCAAGGAACATGCGCGCTCCTAGGGGTTGTAGGACATCCTTAGATATTTTTCTTATTTCTCTTTTTGTAAATTTTAAATCGGGCGATGCGCGGGAAGTGGTCGCCATCGTCCGTCCGTCGAGCTTGCCTCCGCTCAACCTTGCCACTCGCTCAGCGATATCGCAAGTCACATCGCGCTTATTCGTCTGCTTGGGCTGTCGTCCCAAGTGTGAAGATGGGAAAGATAAGACAGAGAAGCTTGATCAGGCGTGCAACGAACGGAAGACGCAGGAAAGCAGATCGACCTAAAGCCCCTATATTTATAAAAGTAGCGCCATTCTTAGATCTTGCCGCCACCGCGCTCACCCCGGCGCTTCCTCCTCGCCCTCTCTTAGCCGCCTCCTGTCGCCCCAGCCTCCTCCGCTCCCCCATTGGCCAATCCGTGTCACGTGGAAGTTCGCGTCGCGCTTTTGTATATTTTTTTTCTTTCCAGCGCGCTCCGACTGCCATTCTCGGGCCTGTGCGACGAAAGTGCTGTACGCACAAACGGATCAAACGTGTTAGGGACAAGAACTTCGTTGTGATGGCATGCTGCTGCGCCTTAAGTTGCCGCAACCGACAAGGCGAGGGCAAAAGGCTTTTTTTGTTTACCATCCGGCGTGCGCAAACGCTTGCTGCACACTTGATATTTGCGCCGTCTCGCATCGTCGCGTTGCTACTTCCAAAACGGCATTATTAAGACCAGTTACTGACTGACGAAGCAAAATCGCGCCTCAAAAACGTCTCCGCAGGGCGCGATCGAAGTTTTCCTCGGATTTCCTCTGGTAGCGCGTTAGCTGTCGTCTGCCACGGCAGGCCCGACGCAGGCGGCGCCACTGTCGATATCGCGCCTCGATCGCGCTGGTCACGCCGAGCGCGATAGTGGAACGGAGGAGGAGGGAAGTGGATGGCGCTACTTTTATAAATATAGGGGCTTTAGATCGACCAAGCATTAGACGAAGATGGCTAAATCGGGGCATCACATGTGTTGCGCGAGTCTGTGGTTTTTGAACACCGGGAATTCCAGTTCTACGAAGTTTTTCAGGTTTTCTAATGACCACGGGTAAGCGCAAGTATTTCACTCCATTTTCCGAGCAGGTATTCATTTTGCATGAGTAAACCAGTTCTGTGCATGCCTGAGTAGACTGACAAAAGAGAAGTGTGGCACGACTCATTCGTCATGACGGCAGCCCACCTGTTCCCGGTGAAATACTTGTAATGAAGGGCTTGAGTGCGTGTTATTGGCCTATACATTTTGTTCACTCTTTGTCGACATGCAAAGCCAAGATTAAAAAAAAAAGAAAAGAAAGAAAGACGCAGCCGTGGTGGTTAATAATTTTAGCATTGGTTTGCATCTTCTGGAATCTATTTTCACTCATTATGTACAAATTTTCTTTGTGAATGAAAACTGCTTCTGTAGATTGTCACTTTCGCACTGCCTGGAGGTCAGTCTTTTTCCAGTACCGAATGTGTGAATGAAAACAAAAGCGTTCAACATTTACTTGTGTTGAGTTCTGGCTGGCCGAGAAATCGGCTAGTTTTAGTTGATCCACTTCACAACACACGAACACAACTAACGATTGATGGTGCCAGGAAGTTATTTTCTTTATGCTACCCCACCGCAGGGGCGTCTGCGTAAGCAGGCGTTTGGTGTGTTGCGACACCACATACCCGAGCACATGAGGGTTGGACCCTCCGCGTGCAGCCATCCGTGGCTTTTCCCCGTGGTCCGGGGAAAAGGGAATCCTGGGGGTTGAGCCAATGCTGAGTGCTTGGACCTTTATGGCCACTCGGCGGAGGCAACACACCTCTTTGGCCTCTGCTTCACGTAGACGGCACCCCTGGGCTGACCTACCCAGGTGAAATCGGCTGGTCGCCTTTTCCTATCCCCCTCTCTGAACTTTTTCTTTCCTATATGCCCTGTCTTCTCCCCTGTCCTGTCTTCTCTTCTGTTCTACATTTTCATAGGTGGCTTGGTTTAACCTTGTGTATGTGCGCTCTCTTGGGTATATTATATTGGGTTATAGCAGCAATGCACGGCTGGCGTCTGCAGCCTTACACGTTAAGTGCTGCAGCGTTCCCTAGTTGGGCTTTGTGGTGGGTGGCCGTCATTGCCGCCGAAATAAATGAAAATAACATGAGAACACCTGCATTTCCCTATTTACTTCATCGTCACCATCACAAGAGGGGACGCACCGATGAAATATTAAGCATATTCAAGCCGAAAGAAAAGTTTTCCCGTTTACAAGTAGTGCACAGTGAAAAAACAGAAAAACCAGCTAGAACCGTATCCCCTTTTCTAGTTGGAAAAGGCCTGACTGAAGCCCTTGGCCCTGGCTACAAGGTCACCAAAATTGCGAGTGGGGACCTCCTCCTTGAGATCCATGATAAAGAGCAGCTTAGTAAAATAAACAAGCTTGTGGCATTTGGAGACATTCCTGTTACCGTTTCACCTCATCGGTCTATGAATACAGCACGCGGAGTAGTGTCTCATGCAGACCTCATCGACGTGTCCGAAACCAAACTATTGGAAGGCTGGAAAGAACAAAATGTAACCAATCTACAGCGCATCATTGTCAGACGAGACAATAAAGAAATTACTACAAAACACCTGATTCTGACCTTTGCCACTTGCGACCTGCCACAAACCATAGAAACTGGATACGCAAAGATAGCTGTCAGGCCATGCATACCTAATCCCAGAACATGTTTCCAATGTCAGCTATTTGGCCATGGCTCACAGACCTGCTGTGGTCAACTCACATGAGCGAAATGTGGAACCCAAGGTCATTGTTCAGACAACTGTGAAGCGACACCTCACTGTGTAAACTGTGATGGTGAGCATCCAGCTTACTCCCGATCTTGTCCCAACTGGAAAAAAGAAAAGGAAATTAACACTCTAAAAGTGCGTGAGAATATCTCTTTCAAGGAAGCACGAAAAAAGTGCTTACCATTCCACAGCACAACCTATGCTGATGCGACGCGTCAGGGGGCAGCGTCGCACCGGCTCACCGCCATCTGCCCGGCCCGCGCATAGCGAGCCGTTGGCTGTGGCGCCCTCCGCCCCCGTGGTGGTTGCAGTCAAATCTGCTCCACCCATCCAGACAGAGAGACCGGCTACCCCAGGGACGTCGGGTCTGAAGACCACGCCCCACCAGGCGAGGTCTGAATAACGAACTAGCAGCCCGTACGTGTGGGCATCCAGTGCCTCCCAGGAGGCAATGGACACAAGACCGGCACCTTTGGTGCCCGAAAACCGGCGTGGCTCTCTCGAGCACGCTAAAACGAACAAAAAAAAACCCATAACGGGGCCAAACGACGGTCCTGTTACTTAAGACACTGCACACCTGAACACAGAACACTCTTCTCTTCAACAAGATGTCGGTGCAAATTATTCATTGGAATGCCCGTGGCATTCTAAACAACTTAGACGAAATCAAGGAACTAAAACAAGAATTTAATCCTAGGATGTTCTGTGTTCAGGAAACAGACTTAAAAACATGAAATGCACATTTCCTAACACACTAAACATTATTTCGCGAAGATCGCGATTATGGTTACACCGCGTCTGGCGGCGTAGCTCAGAGGTCAGTTGCTTGCCAACACCTCCACCTTCAAACAAATCTAGAGGCAGTAGCAGTTATGGCAATACTGTTTGACAGGTTGGTGACAGTCTGTTCACTGTAGGTACCACCCGAACATCATTTGTAGCTTACGGAACTTCAAACGCTTGTCAATCAGCTCCCTGGGCCACTCATTTTAACAGGTGACCTGAACGCCCATAATATTGCCGCATCGGTATTCGTGCACAAGTGCGCCCTGGCGCCGACAAAGACGACGACCGGGCTGCTCGAGATTGTGGAAGGCATCTAGAGAAGAAGAAGAGATTCTTGTTGTTGGCGCCTCTCTGGTTCCTTCTCCCGAGTACGGCGCGGTGCTTCTATAATAAAGCTCCTGAGCTTTGTGTATCGCGAGACTGGTGGAGGTGCTGGGTACCGTCGCCTCATGATCGACACTCCTACGAGCAGCCCTGCATCTAGCCCCACATGACACCCACGCGTCGAGACGCCTGTTCACCGCACGAGCCGCCGCCTGCAAGGTTTGAGCCCCGAATTTGGCATCTTGCAAACGTCGTCTTCATCAACAGCCGCCACCCCAGTCCCAGCAATGGCACTTCCAAGTAGCCCAACTCAGGTAACAGTTCAAAACCTTCGGATTCCTGAACTATTTCACGGTGACGCGCATGAAGATGCGGTGGACTGGCTGGAGAAATATGAACGGGTAGCGAGATCGAATCACTGGCGCCCCGACCAGAAGCTTTTCAACGTCTATTTCGCACTCGAAAAAAGTGCAACGACGTGATTTGAAAACCGCGAGGGAAGTCTGAAAAACGTGGGAGGACTTTTCGCGTCGGTTTCTTGACACATTCGGGGACACAAATCGACGTGAAAACGCACTGCGCCTTCTCGATACGCGCATCCAAAAGCCAAATGAAGGTGTCGCCAGGTTTGCCGAAGACATGGCGCGTTTGTTTCGCCGCGCCATCCCAACATGCCGGAGGCTAAAAAGCTCAGCCATCTCATGCGTGGTGTCAAGGAGCAGCTGTTCGCTGGCCTTGTGCGCAATCCGCCGACAACAGTGGACGAGTTCATTAAAGAGGCCACAGCAATCGAGCGGGCGCTGCAGCAGCGGTACCAACAGTACGATCGTCTGATTGCCGGGGCACCGACAGGAGCCGCAGCACTCGTTACGGACGATGAAACCTGCTTGCACCAGTTGATACGCCAGATTGTGCGCGAGGAAATTGCGAAGGAGAACGCTAGGCTCGCACCGCCGCACGAGTTCCCGGTTGCCTCCGTCGCTGAAGTGGTACGACAGGAACTCCGACAGGTGCTTGCCCCTTCCGAGCCTCGTACCGAGCTGTCATACCAGCAGAATGCATACAGCTACGCAGACGCGGTCCGCCGTCCGTCGCCGTCTGAGCCACCATACCAGCCGAACACATACAGCCATACAGACGCTGTTTACCGTCCCTTGTCTTACCTGCCGGCGCCACAATACCGTCAACGGCCTCCTGTCGCAGCCTGGGCCCAACGGGAACCTGTCAAACGGCCCCAGCTCCGTAGGACCGATATATGGCGCACTGAAGATTGGCGACCATTGTGCTACAATTGTGGAGAACCAGGACACATCTATCGTTTCTGCCCTCATCGCCCAGCTGGCTACCAGGGCGGCCCATATGCCACTACGCGTTGCCCGGCTGATGAAAACCGTGTCCCCTTCGACGACAGCCGCACTGGCCGGCCAGTGAGCTCTTCGAATCTCCGGTCGCGCTCACCGTATCCAGCACGTTTCGCCTCGCCGAACAGCCGCACTTTTGCTGACGTCGTGAGAGGTCGTTCTCCCAGCCCAGGGCGGGGAAACTGAAAGCAGCGACCTCAAGGGAGAAGGTTTCAAGTCCTCAAATTGCCGAAAATCCCCCCTTATTGTCGAGAAAGGAAGACGCCGATCAAAACGTAAATAGTGCCGACAAAACTGTGACTGCCGACCTCGCTGTTACGATTGACGGGCAGAAGTGACGGCCTTAGTAGACACTGGCGCGGACATTTCAATTATGAGCGAGCCGCTGGCAGACAAACTCAAGAAAGTCAGGACAACATGGACGGGCCCTTATATTCGCAATGCTGGCGGCCAGATTATGACTCCTACAGGAAAATGTACTGCAAGGCTCACGATCGGGAACGTAGCTTTTGTCGCCACATTCGTGATTCTGCCGGAGTGCTGCTAATCACTTATTTTAGGCATGGACTTCTTAAAGGAGTATGGCGCCGTTGTCAACATACGCGACGGCGTACTAACGTTTTCCCCCGCTAATGACACGACCAATGGAACAGAGCGACAGCGCCGCACCTTACGTAATATCGACGAGGACGTCTGCATACCGCCACTGTCTTGCAGCCTTGTTTCCGTCAGTTGTGGCACACAGCTCACCGAAGAAGCGGTCGCGGAACATGCAACCGCCCTTCTCTTCCGCCAAGGAGTCGCCATCGCCCGTGGCATCGTCTCCTTAGTCGACGGGCGTACCGAGGTTCTATTGACAAATTTCACAAACGAACGTCGGTATATCAGTAAAGGCACCGCTGTCCCGTATCTCGATGAAATCGACCACACTGAAGACTGTTTTGCTATGCAAGGAGAAGCCAAGGCTCCTACAACGCCATGCACACCCGCCGTCGACATTGGACCGAGCTTAACACCTGCAGATCGAAACTGCTTGAACAGTTTAAGGACTGCTTCTCGTCTACGTCGCGAGTTGGTCAAACGCCGCTGGCAAATCATCGCATCATCACGGAGGAGACAGCAAGACCCATCCGACAGAACCCGTATCGTGTAGCTCAGAAAGAACGCGACGCGATACACCAGCAGGTTGAAAAGATGCTACAGGATGATGTCATCCAGCCGTCGAACAGCCCATGGGCGTCACCTGTGATGCTTGTCAAAAAGAAATATGGTAGCTTGCGGTTCTGCATTGATTATCGCAAGCTGAATTATGTTGCAAAGAAAGATGTGTATCCGCTGCCGCGGATTGACGACTCTTTAGACAGGCTACGGCATACGCGCTACTTCTCATCTATGGACCTTAAGAGTGGATACTGGCAAATAGAGGTAGATGAGCGTGATCGAGGAAAGACGGCCTGATGGGCTTTATGAATTCAAGGTTCTGCCTTTCGGCTTATGCTCGACCCCAGCCACGTTTCAAAGGCTCATGGATACTGTCTTATCCGGTCTGAAGTGGAAGACATGCCTGGTGTACCTCGACGATGTGATTGTTTTTTCCGCCACTTTCGAAGAACATCTAAAGCGGCTGCTGTCAGTTCTTTAAGCCATACGGTCCGCGGGACTCACATTGAAACCTGAAAAATGTCACTTCGGGTTTGAAGAGCTTCAGTTTCTAGGTCATGTAGTTAGTCAAGAAGGAGTTAAGCCTGACCCCAATAAAACTGCAGCAGTCGCAAGGTTCCCTCAGCGTACGGATAAGAAGGCGGTCAGACGCTACATGGGTCTTTGCGCTTATTACCGACGATTTATTGCCAATTTTGCGCATCTCGCCTCTCCACTCACCCGCCTCACAAGAGACGACGTTGCGTTTGTATGGGGAGAGGAGCAAGAAGCGGCGTTCAAAGAGTTACGGCAGCGTCTACAAACGCCGCCAGTACTCGCTCACTTTGACGAGGATGCGTCAAAAGCGATCCACACCGATGCCAGCAACAGTGGGCCTTAGAGCTGTCCTTGTTCAGTGGCAGGACGGTGCCAAGAGAGTAGTTGCTTATAAAAGTCGAACATTGTCACATGCTGAGTCCAACTACTGAACCACGGAGAAGGAATGTCTGGCTGTCGTATGAGCAGTCGCGAAGTTTCGCCCGTATTTATACGGTCGCGCCTTTCAAGTAGTAAGCGACCATCATTCGCTTTGCTGGCTGACCATATGAAAGACCCGTACGGACTGTTTGGCACGCTGGAGCTTACGGCTTCAAGAGTACGATATGACAGTGGTGTACAAATCGGGAAGACAGCACCTCGCTGCCGACTACCTCTACAGATCACCTATTGAATCACCGAGCGCAGATGCGGATGAATGCGCAGGCTTTTTAGGGATTGTTGATGCGGCCGCCATCTCTCGGCAACAGCAAGCCGACCGAGAGCTCAACACCTTGATCGAGTTCTTGGAAGGGCGAGCTACGAAGGTGTAGAGATTATTTTCACGGAGGCTACCTTCATTATGTTTGCGCGATAGCGTTCTCTATGAGAAGAACTCTCCAGCAGGGAAGAGCCATCTGCTAGTAGTTCCCGAAGTTCTCCGCCGCGAAATCTTGCAAGCCTGCCACGACGAAGCCACCTCGGGCCACCTTGGTTACACGCGCACACTAGCACGAATCAAACAAAGCAACTACTTGCCTAGGCTCGCAGAAGAGGCGAAGCACTACGTGAGGACATGCCTTGAGTGTCAGCGACGCAAAGCACCACCGACTAAACCCGCTGGGCTATTGCGCCCCGTTCCGGTACCGGAAACGCCGTTTGCTCAGATTGGCATAGACCTCCTGGGCCCCTTTCCACTATCTTACAGCGGCAACAGATGGGTCATAGTCGCGACGGACTATCTAACCCGATATGCGGAAACCAAGGCATTCCGAGCGGCACGGCAGCTGAAGCAGCACGATTCTTTATCGAGAATATTGTCCTCAGACACGGTGCTCCAGCGATCAGCATAACTGACAAAGGAGCCGCATTCACAGCTGAGCTTCTGCGCATTGTGCTCACGCTGAGTGGCACAACACATAGGAAGACGACGGTCTATCATCCACAAACAAATGGGCTCACCGAGCGCCTCAACAAGACTATCGCAGACCTGCTTTGCATGTATATCGATGTGGAGCACAAGAACTGGGACACAATCTTACCATTCGTCACATTCGCATACAATACGGCACGTCAAGAAACAACGAAAATGACGCCGTTCGCTCTGGTCCATGGTCGAGAAGTCACTACAATGCTTGACGCTATGCTGCCTCATGACTGCAATGGTTCAGAATGCAGATGCCGCAGATTTCACTGAACGCGCCGAGGAAGCACGACAGCTCTCCCGCGTCAGGATAACTTGTCAGCAAGAACGCGACGCACGACGCTATAATCTCCGCCACCAATTTGCCGCTTATACGCCCAGGGAAAGAGTATGGATTTGGTCTCCCGTCCGACGCCGAGGGCTCTCGGAGAAACTTCTACACCGGTACTTCGGACCATACAAGGTTCTACGCCGTATTAGCGACGTGACCTACGAGGTTGTTACTAACGATTCATGCTGCTCGAAACGCCGTCAACAGGTGCTTGAGGTAGTGCACGTAGTGCGCATGAAGCCACATCATTCCGAGTCAAGTGGACACCGACAAGCTATTCACTACGAGTCTATCCGCCACGATTTGATCTGCATCGGGACGATGCTCGCTCTAGGAGGACGGTAATGCCGCGTCGGTATTCGTGCACAAGTGCGCCCTGGCGCCGACAAAGATGACAACCGGCTGCTCGAGATTCCGGAAGGCATCAAGAGAAGAAGACATTCTTGTTCTTGGCGCCTCTCTGTTATCTTCTCCCGAGTACTGGCGCAGTGCTTTTATAATAAAGCCCCTGAGCTTTGTCTATCGCGACAATATATTATCTAGCGCGGGATTTTCAGCAGAAATGCTGCTTATGAAGCTGCTCCCAAGTTGTTTTAGAGGTAGAATAGCTTTCTTGGTGCCTCAGGAGTGATTTTAGTGCAACTGCTTTATTACTTGTCGAAAAAAACAACAGCTGCTTGAAAGACAATACCATTTTCTTCATGATCTCCAGGCAGAGACAGATATCGAAGTTTTATTGAGGTCCTGAGGGACTAGCCGGCAGAGACCCGTTGGGGCCCCCGGCTCGCCGCTGGCTGCACATGTCGAAATCGGGAGGCAAAGACTCTCCGCATTTTTCACGGGCCCTCTGGACGGCTATTAACTTGAGTTCCGTACTAGAGTTGGCCTCGTCCCAGTCCTGTTCACTGGTGAGTGACGTATCCCGTAACGCAGGACACTGCCAGAGCATATGAGCTAGATGTGCTAAACTCCTTCCCACAATCCGGGCACTGTGGGTCATCCTGCTTAGGAAACCTTACGAGGGATATGACCTCGTCTGAAGCATCCTAAGCGTGATCGATTGAGATCTGCATAAATTTGGTTGTGGAGGCGGGAAGCGCCTGCGTTCCTCTTTATAGTGGGAGACGATGTCATGGAAGGTTAATAAGAGGTAGCTGTGGCCGGGCTCCTCCGGATCCAATGAAGCCCCACCGCCGTCGCGGCACGTGAATTCTCGCGCACGGCGGTGAGAAATCTCATGGGGTGCGGGCCGCCCGGCAGCACGTTGTCACCCATGTGAGCGGGGAACCACGTAATGCAATGCACAGGGTCAGAATTAGTTCTGCAGTTGCTTTTCATGAGCGCCTCCGCCTGTCTCGCAACCATTCCCGAAGCCAAAGCCCTGATGGCCGTGCGTGAGTCAGTGTAGATATACGGCCTTTTAGAATCCTGCATCTGCCAGCGCAACCGCCACCTGCTCTGCCACGTCGGCCGTGACAGCGCCTACCGATGCCTCATATAGGAGCTCGCCCTTCTCGCTGACCGCCGTGACCGCGAATTTACCGGAGCGCCCATATTGAGCTGCGTCCACGAAGGTTTCCATGCCGACTGTTTTGTTTAAAATCTTCCTAGTACGAGCTGCTCACCTGCCCGCATTATGCTGTGGGTAAACGTTTCTAGGAAAGGGACCGACGACGTAGGTTCCTCTGGAGTTCTCGTTCAGCTGAAGCGCCTCACTGTGACTGTAACGCGGCTGCAAGCCCGCCTCCTCCAAGAGGCGCCTACCCGCGCTGGAGCCCGAGAGCCTCGTGATCTGCGTCGCTCGTTGCGCCTCTATTAGTTGGAGGGTGGTATTATGAACGCCGAGCTGCATTAGACTGTCCGTGCTCACCGTGACCGGAATACCCAGTATCTTCTTGACGCTTTTCCGCATCAACGTGTCAAGCTTGTCCATTTCAGTCCACTGCAGGGCCGAGACCACATAGTTGATGTGGCTCATAAGAAAAGCGTGATGCGCCCTAAGTAGGTTGTCCTCGCCAAGACCCCCCCCCCCTTCTTATTGGAGACTCATGATTAATCTGAGAATATTCTCGGTTTTGGCGGTCACATGCGCAATGGTTTTGGCATTACAGCCCCTGGCATCGAGAAACAATCCTAGAACTCAGATCGAATTCACCCTGGGGATCTTCTGGCCATCCCGCGTATACACATCTATGGGGATCTGCTCGAGCGGCACGAGCCCCCGGTCTTACCGGTCTGTATAACATGAGCTCTGACTTGGTCGGGGAGAGTCGGAGACCCGTGCCCTCCAGGAACGACTCGGTCACGTCCAAGACCTCCTGGAGCGCCTGTTCCACGGCCGCCTCCGAGCCTTCCGGGCACCAGATCTTAATGTCGTCGGCGTACAGCGCGTTCCCCACATTTGGTACGGCGGCCAGCCGCTTCGAGAGCCCGTGCATTGCAATGTTAAACAGGAGGGGCGAGATCACCGCCCTTGTGGCGTGCCTCTGTTTCCTAGCGCGAATGGTTCTGATTTTGCCTGCCCCACATTGACGACCGCCGTCCGGCCCCTCAGGAAGGACTCCACAAACGCGAAAAATCTACCTCCCTAGTTCAATGCCGAAATCTCATTTAAGATGAAGTCGTTCGACACGGTGTCGAAGGATTCGGACCAGTCTAGTGCAAGAATGCCCCTGACAGTCTCTAGTCCTGTTGTCAATAACCTGTCTTTTAAGCAGTAGCATGATGTCCTGCGTAGAAAGTGATGGCCTAAACCCTACCAAATTGTACGGGAACAACCCCTCGCGCTCTGTGTTTTGAGATCCTGTTTTGTATAACGTGCTCAGCAATCTTACCTAAACATAACGTGAGCGAAATGGGCCGGAGGTTGTCCGGCTTGGGGGCTTTCCAGGCTTAGGAATCAGTACCACCGTCACCTGCTTCCACGAGTCTCGAGGGAGAAACAATTTTACCGACCATTTGGAGAAGTGGCCTGCCCAAGGGTGTGACTTGAAATCTCTGGATTATTATTGACGCAACAAATAATTAGATTAAATTATGGAAATATGACGTTTTCTGGATGAAGTATCTAGGACAGTCCGTCGATGGCACTTTGGAGGCCTTCACATATCCTTGTCAAATCAATATTTAGCGCTGTAAAGCCTGGCATAAAAGACGTAGTCATTTTGTGATTGATAGCTGGAAGTGAAATTATTCGTACCATTTTCTAAATTACCGAGGTCATGAACCTGGAAATATTTTTCTGAATACATTTCAGTGTATATATAACTCAGATCACCTGTGAAGGAAACCAACAGTCGGCGAAACCAAGGCAAGCATAGGGGAGTGTTTCTAGCTTTTTTTTCAAGTTGTGGCGTTGAATATTTCGAAATTGATTGTGTAATCAAATATGAAAGAAATAATTGATTAGAAAGCTCGATCATGGTCCACGTGACACCCATAGTAATATAGGACTTACCACGTCCGCCGCTATGGAGGGGTGGCGCTGGTCAACATTCTAGAGATTCGCTTCCACTAGACATAAATACCCAGAAAAGTTGAAGATTGGACAGCCGTCACCGTAACTCAGTTGGTAGTGCACCGGACGCGAAATTCAGAGGTCGTTTGTCGGATCCCACCAGCGGTGCATAGTTTTTTTCTACTTTCTAATCAATTATTTCTTTCATTAATTATTACACAATCAATTTAGAAGTATTTAACACCACAGCTTAAAAAGAAACAAATAGAAACAATCCCCTATGCTTCCTTTGGTTTCACCGACTCATGGTTTCCTTCATGTGTGTCATAACAACAGCCTCACTTCGCTCCCCTTGTTTGCAGATCACCTGTAGCGAGTCACGGCTCGGGTGAAAAGGCATTTCTCTGACTCCCTCCTCACATGACGTTAGATATCAGAAGAGCGCCAGCGTTCTGGTGTCGCGACGGTGGATCGAAGGCCGTCATCGGTCTTAACAGATGTATATACTATGTTAGAAAATGCTTAAAGATCCGTTTAGCTATGTCCTGCTTCTCCTGTGCAGATTTATTTGGTTTATTCTTCCAAACTATTGTCTTACTGATTCACCCAGGAGCCATTTCTCTTGCAATTCACCCGTAAAACTGCTAGTAGGAGCAGAGAAGGCTGATAGCACCGGTCGAAAGAGAGCTGCAGGGTTTTAACATTTTGCCTGTTTGTTCTGGTACTGGTAGAAAATATGTAGCGCTGCCGAAACAGATTTCGAATCCGGAGTACTGGTCTAGAGCGTCGATTACACAACCGCAATAAAACGACAACTCAAAACTGCTCAGGTACAATTTTTATTTTAGGTGCCTCTTGGAGCTTGGCATGAGAAACATACGAGAAAATAAAGCAAGGCATAGGGAAATAAAAGGTGTTAGGCAAAGCGCAGTTACAGACGAAACTTGTGGAACGCTGGCTGGGATTACGCGCTGCCTTAAAACCATACGCATCAGCATAAATAGGAAGGATTCAAATATTCTGTCGCATTCGGACACCGCGGCACGCATCCCAATACTCTTGCTTCCGCACTTGCCGTGTGCAGCCGGGCATAACAAAAACCACATAAAAAGGAGACCTTCAAGAGTCAGAGCGTACCCCTCGTACTCCGACGGAGCTTGACTCGCGACAGAGCGAGGCGGCCTGCTGATTGCGCCTAAGAAAAATGAAAACGTCATTTCGTGCGCGTTTCCCTGGCGACGGCCCGAGGGGCCAATCATCACACAGAAAAGCGCCGATTCGAGAGACGGGAGAGGATGGCGTGCGAGGGTCTTCGGCGCGGCGGCAGAGTTCAAAGAATGTTGGTACTTTCAAATTGTCAAGGGACTTTACGCCGACCGCGCTCGCGCCTAACGCGCCCGATGTCCGTGACTGCACCCGATGCTTGTGGCGGTGGCTCGGCAGGTTGCGACCAGAAAACTGGAGACTAGTTGCTTCCGAAAGACTGAAGCGAGAGCTAGAGAAGCTGAAACCAAGCGTCGCAGAAGAGAGCATCCCGAGTTTCGATTTAGGGAAGCCGTGAGCTCGCCTAGGCGAAGAAATGATTATGCGGAGGCTCGCAAGTGAACGTGGCCGGTTGAATTCATCGCGATACTACGCAGAGCATCGCCAAGAAATCCTGAGCGCCAGGAAACTAAGTTTAAGGTTTGCCACTACTTTACTAGGCTTTCCCCAGCTCCGCTGGCCTCTGGTGATTGCGGTAGCAGAGCCACGAATAATTTTTAACGCGATAGCGTTAAGGGCCCCGTGTCGCAGAAAATCCGGCGTCGGCAACCGGCGTGCGATGCCGGCGGGTGGCGGAGAAAACCATCCCCAACCACCCCAACCGCACAGGCCCTCCACGTGGCGCAACGTTTTGGTGAACAAAAATTTAAATTTTCACAGTGAAATCCGTCAGAAAAATGGTAAAGTACGCCTTTACCATACGGCGTCGGATTTGCCGTCGGATTGTTTACCTATCGGCGTCGGATTGTAATTTGAATGTACGAAGAAACTTAATTCTGCTACGAGGAAACTCAAACACAAACCCCTTTTCCAGCATTGTAGCAGTGAATGAAGCCTACTTGCCGTATGCGAACGATGCGATGCGAACGGGTCCAGATAATGCTATCGCGTTCCACTCTTGAAGGCGAAGCTTAAGCGTACTCCGAGTTTTTTCAGATGTAATTATTAAAGACGGCGAAAGATCGCATGGAGTGATCATACAATTGAATTGATATTGCAATAAAACGTGCCAAGTTCCTCGGCGCGCGCTCTTGAACGGGTGTAATGCTTGAGGATGTTGTATTCCGCTTGCTGGCGCATGCGCCCGTGGTATAAGGTTAGACCTTTGGACTGCTCTTCTAGGGCTCCTCTGTTCGAATACTGCCATCCGCACATTTTAATTATGTTTAATAAATATTTATATGTATTATACTCGGAACAACACGGCGACCAGTAGTCACAGGGTCACTACGTAGTAGCACATATCAGCCCACAATTTTAGGTTGTACAGCGTGCGGGATCGGCCCATGAAAAGAGATTACAAGCCTACCCGATACGGAAAATAATTATTCAATAAGAAAGACTGTCCTTAAAACTGAATTTCGGATTCGACACAACGGTGAGCAGAAAGCGTTCGAATGCGCGTGTCTACTTCGTAAGTTCGGTAAAATATTTAAACTGCGCGAAGACAGGACGTGAATAAAAAACATAGACGCACACACAAAGCGTCGCGTGAGCGCTTTCTGTGTGCGTCTACGTTTTCTGCTCACGTCCTGTCTTCCTCGCGCAGTTTAAATATATTGCTGGATCTATGAACCAACTAGCCCAACATGCCTTCCTACTTTGTAACTTGTGCAGTGATTTTTCTGTCACGGCAAATGAACAAGACTGCATAAAGGCTTTCGTGTCCTGTGATTTTCAGGCTAATGGACGAGCCGCATTCAAGTACAGGGCTAATTGAATGGAAAATGAGACATCCACCCAATCGTATCAAGCAGTCGTAGCAATATAGCAAGTCAGAAAGATCTGTAGAGGCGACAATGTCTCGCTTGATTTTTTTTTCGCAATGCGTTGGAGCTTCAACTGTTATAATTTTCCCACGCTCGCAATTAGCTACAACAAAGCATGTTCAGTCATTCTTAAATGTTGGTGCCCCTTTTACCAAGGTATTTTAGATAACTATTGTGTTTTCAATTCTCCACGAGGGAGAAAATAATGCGGCTGCAATTGGCTGCACATGCGATGTAACATATCATGCTTCTATGTCGTGCACACTGCACTGCCGCAGTAATTGGTTGTGTTGCTGAGCGTTTGCGTTATCAGTGTGCAATGTTGGTCAAACTTGGTTCGTGTCAAAGCCAGCGTAAACGCGTAGGAGTCAGACCTTTTCCTGCGTCTGCGTGCCGCACATAGAAAATAGCGTCTTGTTCTTATATCAATCGTGGTGTGATAAGGGCACACGACGATTGAGATGATAAAGCAGGACAAACAAGGCTCACAATGTATGACAACAGCGCGCGGCGCAAATATGGTACTCGGCTTTCAAAAAGTTGCTTTCGCTTGAAAGGCGAAGCATCAGTTATGATAGCAAATTAGTAGAGAGCTATACGGAGTAAGGATAGTAGCATTATCGCCTGTGGATCATTCACTTACTAACTCGATTAACGAACATGGTGTATGCACGCACTCAAACATGAATAGATAACACTCGATGACCGCAGACAACTGTCAAAACAATGGCGTGAGCAAGCGCGGCCGCAGCAGCGAGCGAAGGTTCGTGCGGTTTATCGCTTCAACGGCAAGTGAGCGGCGAAAGCAGAGCGCATACGGTAGGAGCCGTGTACTGATCAATTTCAAGATACGGTGCGCGCGACCACCCGCAGCCGCTCAAAGTACAACTACGCAGTTACTGGCAGAGTAGAAGCCGCACCCCCTCTCTCCCTCCCACGCTACCTTCCCGCTTTCCGCCTTTCCACGTGCAAGATTGAGTCGCTAGTTCCCGTTGCGCCCGGTCGCAAGATTCGCAGTTGGTGCCCCGCAGCAAAACGTCGCCCCCCCCTCCCATCCCCCCTCGTCCTTTCGCGCGACGGAAGACGCCGCTTTTGCTCTCAGCCGTGCTTTCGCTCTCCGTGAAAGAGTGCGTCCGTCGCGCGCTTTCACTCGCAGTTTCGCCCGAAAGGCGAAGCATCGATTGCGATAGAAAATTAGTAGAGAGCTATTCGGAGTAGGGATAGTAGTTTTATCGGCTGCATAAACTTAGACACACTGGCTTACTAACTGAATTAACAATCTTGGTGTCAGCGCGCACAAGCAAACATGAAAAGATCACATTGAATGACCGCAGCCAACGACTGTCAAAACGCGGGCAGCAAGCGCAGGTTCGCGCGGTCTATCGTTTCAACGAAAACTGAGCAGCGAATGCACAGCGCATACAAAGGTCACAGCCATGTGGAGATAAGAGACGGTGCGGGCGACGGGCACCACCGGGCAAACTGCGAAGGAGAAGTTGTTGGCAGAGGAGAAGCTGCCCCCCCCCCCCCTCTTCCCTCTTTGTTGCTTTCGCGTGGGAGATTGAGTGGCAAGATACGCCTTAGGTGCCGAAGAACAGCGCCGCCCCGCCTCCCTCCCTCCCATACCCCCACGCGACGGTCGCGTTTGCTTTCCGCCGAGCGTTCGTTGTTCGTGATAGCGCGCGGGGGAGTTATCCGTGATGGCGCGCGTCCCCCGCGCGCTTTCGCTCGCGCATACGGCGCGCGGCGACGATTTTATCGCCCTTGGAATCTATACGGAACCTCACGGCGACGACGACGACGATGCCGACGGCAGAAATCCAGTTGAAGTGTCCATATAATTGCTATCACAATAAAAATATTGTATAGCGTACTAGGTGCCGTCTAATGCAGTGCCCCAATCCATCCAAAACGTGTAACTGCAGACACTCGCAATCAAAACGCTGGTGGGAGGAAGAGCAGCAGCAGCAATGAGCGAACGGACCTTTGTGCTTCATTTTGCTTTACCGCGAACTAAGCGACGAGAGCACAGCATACACGAAGATATCAGCCCTCGGCGCACCTGGACTGCATAAATCGCCGATCGCTTTCAAGATAGAGCCCGCGCGGCCGCGCTCAGCAGCGCCATACGACGCCGAGAATGTATAGGAAACACTCATACACATACGTCTCGGACCTATCCGAACACGTCTGGTCGTCTGACGGCGACGTTTGCTCGTTTTTTGCGGCAACGCTCCTAGAAGGACTTCCACACATGGAGCTCTAACCGCACACGTTCGCGCTCCACCATAACTCAGAAACTGAGCAAACGTCACCGTCACGTGAACAGACTTGTTCTGACCAGTCTCTGATGTATGCAACGGATTATTGATTCAGCGGCCGAGTTAGGCATACCGCGGCTTACTGTGTCGAATACGACGCAATATGCTGCAAGTACTGCAATGACGTGTTGAAAATACCCAATTGGGGAACATCGGTCGGAATTATTTTATTGGGTGAAATAATTGTAATCGTAATTATTCTGAATTATGGTAATGTAATATGAAATGTTCTTCATTGGGCTTGATCTTGATTGGGCTTAGGTGAGGTCATCGTAATCGTTCTTAAATAGCTTAAGTTATCGTACTGCCCTTAATTATTCCTCAATATCCGTAATCAATTTAATGGTAATCAAAATGACGCTTAATCATAGGTCCCCTTAATTATTCTTCATAAAGCTTAATTTAATCTTGATTACGCTTGATGAGCCTAATACCTTAACCCAAATTAATTCTTATATGCATCATAATTTTTAATTACCTTCAATTATTCTTATTGCGCTTAAGTAATATCATCGTAAGTATTTTTATCAGTCTTTAATAACCTTATTTGCTCTGAATACCACTTAAGTGCTCACTACATGTATTCATAATCATGAATCTCAGTAGTTACAGGTAGCTGTAAGGCACTCGGAAATACCCCCCCTAGGAACTCATGTCTGCCTATAGACCGCATCGTGTCACGCTTTAGCGACAGACAGACGGACGGACGGACGGACAGATTTTCGAGGGAAGTAGCCCTAGAGTGCTTTCCACTAAAAATGCTGATTTTCGTACTCTTCATAATCGCGCGAAGACAACGGTCCAACGATAAGGGAAGCAGCTATAAGCTACTCGCGATGTCGCCGTACGTGTGCACGGTATATATTCAAGGTGTTCGCCTTTCGGGCTTATGCATGCAAGAAGGAATAAGACTGACAGAAATAACGCAGTCACCCAGCTATGCTCGGCAAGGTAAAATCGTCTGTAGCCGCCGCTACCTCTCTTCAAGGGCAATTATCACGTTGACTCTTGGGAAATGAGTCCTGTACATAGCTGCAGGAACTTAAATGCACTGCTTGGTTCACGGGGGCCTTTAAATGACCTCCCGCTCACGATGAGCTGGCGCCTCGCTGTCCGCTCTACCATGCCCCGTACTATCCGAGCGTGAGGGGACTATAAATTACAGCTTTCCCACTACCTGCATGACGCAGGCCTATTTCTGATTAGGCTCCATCGATATTTCTTTGAAAGTATTCTACAAAATTCTCACTTGACATTTTGTGCTATATTGTTTTTTTTTTTCACTTTCCTCCATGGGTTTATGCCCTAGAGCACTGCACGGGCCGATTTTTGCGGCCGGGGCCCGTTTTTACATTGGGCGGCCCGCCCGAGCCCGATCAAAACTTTTATGGCGAGACCCGAGCCCGGCCCGGGCCCGGAAATAATCTACGTTACCCGCCCGGCCCGGCCCGCCACCCCTTTTCCTTGAGCCCGAGCCGGGCCGGGCCCGAGCCTGACTCGAAACCGGCCCGAACCCGGCCCGAGAGCGAAAAATACATGTTTTTCAGAGTTGAGAAGCCCGAGAATAACTCGCAGAAAGCTCGAGCCCGGCCCGGGCCCGCGTCAGAAAACCCGAGCTCGGCCCGGGCCCAGGTCAAATAGCACACGCCGTGCCCGAGCCCGGCCCGAGCCCGTGAAAAAACTACTCTACCGGCTTTCGGGTAAGCCCGAGCCCGTGCAGTGCTCTATTATGCCCTGCTATGCTCATGCTTTATCAAAGCGCGCAGAAGAAACAGCCCTTGTCCACTCTGCTGCCTAAAAGCACAGAATGTGAGAGAAAACTCGTATTAGGGTCAGAGAACATTGCTTTTATGAGCGCATTTTAATCTGCAGCGTTTGCCCACTCCCCGATCCCGCTACAACAGTCACCTTCGTATCTATGTCCCAATGCTCAAGACAACAGCATATCAGACACATTTACTGCAATCTTGCATAGTTACTATATCTTGATTAGTAAAGGAAGGAACGGGGTTAGTTGGTGGACCTTCATTATGGTATTTGGCTTAGTATAACGCTTACGAAACAACTAAATAACGAACATAAAAGAACAAAAGGTGCAGGTACGTGGTGCAAACTATCAACTTGTTTAATACTGTTAGAGCAGACGCTTATACAGGGTGTGCCAACTATCATGTACCAAGACTTAAAAATAAGCAAATGCCACGCAACTGGACAGAACCAAGGTAATGTTTACGGTCACTTGGAGATACCAAGATTACATAATTACCTAATTATCCTTAAGTAATCAACATCTCGAATATAATAATTAGATGAAAAGTGTCATTGGAAAGATTGAAGAGCAACATGAAAAACTCCCTATACAGTTTTCTGTTGCTCAATGCGTGCTACATAAAAGTGTTGCCTTTGTTCTGTATAGCTACGTGACATTTGCATATTTTTAAATCTAGGTGCACGAAAGTTGGACACCCTGTACATCTGCTATACGGCATTCGCTTACAGCAGCACAAAGCGCAAGATATACTTATGACACATCTACGCACGTTCAGCTATCGTCGTATTTTTCGTCGATCACTGCATTTCGATGGAGGCAAAATGCAAAAACGCCCGTGTGCTTGCGTTGTAGCGCACGTTAAAGAACCCCAGGTGTTCAAAATTAATCCGAAGCCCTCCACTACGGCGTGCCTCATAACCAGAACTGGTTTTGGCACGTAAAACCCCAGAATCAATCAATCAATCACTCCGCAAGATGCGATGCCATGATCGCGCTATCAGTTACGTACAAAACGTTCTTGTCCGGTCGTCTTCCATACAACGTAAAGTGATAAAAAAGAAGGAAAACTTCAACAAGATGTGCAGGCAATTCAAGGTATCGCACCGCTCTCTACTTTTCGTTTCACATCTCACCGCGGCATCGCGCAATATGAGAGCTTCGAGGCTATCTTCCAAGCGCTCGCGTGTTCCCTTTCATAAATATGATGGCTGTCCATACATGTATGTACAGTCTGTTTCACACTTAGGGGAAATCTCGGAGCGCATTGCATCGCGATGCGGCGAGCGCTGGAGTCAAGTGCCGCAAGGAGCTCGCGCTGGCGCAGACGGTCGAGGCGAGTTATCTTGAACCGCGTCGAATGCTACGGCGGCGCGCGCTGGCCGCATCGTCGGGAAGCGTGCTACTGTCAAGGACAGTTCATCGTTACTGCGGGCACTAAACGTTGTGCGCACATTTTTATTGCGATAGCAATTATATGGACACTTCAACCGGATTTCTGCCGTCGGCGTCGCCGTCGCCGTGAGGTTCCGTATAGATAAAATCTTCGCCGCGCGCCGTATGCCCCAGTGGAAGCGTGCCGGGACGCGCGCTATCACGGAGAGCGAACGCACTCAATCTCCCACGCGCAAGCAAGGAAGCGGAAAGCCAGCGCCGGAGGGAGCAGGGGGGGGGGGGGGGGGGCACTTCTCTGCCAACATCCGCGCTCGTCGCTCGTCCGCACAGTCTCTTATCTCTCCCACGCGCAAGCAAGGAAGCGGTAAGCCAGCGCCGGAGGGAGCGGGGGGGGGGGGGGGCGCACTTCTACGCTGCCAACAACCGCGATCGTC
>NW_023606965.1:0-60001 GCF_013339745.2 Dermacentor silvarum | reverse complement strand
TGCCTGACCTGCTCTGGTTGTCTGGTTGAGACACGCTGCCGGCTGCTCTCTTGGCCTGTATTCAAATTAGAATGTATATATATATATATATATATATATATATATATATACATGGAATGAACCGCCTGGCTAATGTTAGCTGCGACACCCTATTTATGATTCGGGTCGTAGTGCACCCTCGCTAGATATAGGTGCGACGTAAATTTCCAAACAGTGCATTTCCATTTCGCGTCTGACGTACAGAAAATGTTGGCATCTTTGAATGTGAGAAGCCGAACATAATAATTGAAAACCGCCTCGTAAACTACCATGCGATATGACTACGCACTATCCAGCAGATTAATGCCACGCGAAAAATTGTGATGCCATTCGGTCAATAAGGTTGCTCTGATAAGCATTAATAGAACACTTATCTCTTCGAATTATGCTACTGCTCACCGGTCTGCGGATGAAAATCAACCTGCGGTTCACTTCGCCATTCAATGAAACAAAGAAAGGTAGCGTAAGATGTAGACGTTGCGAAAACAAATTGTCATTCGCCAGCTTCCTACGGGCTGACCAACAGGCATTTTGACTTCTGTGCGCTTGAAGTATAGTTATGCGCAAAAAAAAGCGACAGAGCCTTGAGCATGCGCAGCCTAGACAAGGATCCGAGTCCACACTGGTTTGTATGGTCTTCAGCTCCGATGTTGGCAGCGGCGACGTGTAACTTCAAATCTGTCACGTTGCTCTTGGCTTCACACAACTGCGAGAAATACGAAAGGGTCGTCAGTCCCATTTTCTAAGAGCGCAAAAATATCAAATTGAAGGCAAACGAATCCATTGGCGTTCAAGCAGTTTGAGGAATAATATACGGCCATGAAGGTTGCAAATATTGCACAAAGCTTCCGTTAAGGGCTGATAGGTAATTGCCGATAGTCAAGGAATGAAGGACACACACGTTCGCAATCGCTGCCCTCTCGACGCATGCCGAGTTGCGCCCACGGTTACGTGGGAATGCAAGGGTAGTTGAGCTATTTCTCGCTGCCTAATCATTGCACCAGGCTCGTTTTTTACGTACGTTTGCCTGCCACGTTGTCCACGCGAAGCAGTGTGCGCAAATTGGTTAACATCACTTCGAGACATCCGTTGTCATATGTATATCTTAATCGATAAATTGTTCCTTGGGTCGACGCTGCAGTAAACGTCATTATGAGGAAGAAGATGCGGTCACTGACCAAGTAAAAGTAATACACAGAGACGTTTCGGGACCCGTACGGGTTCCTTGTTCACACTAAGCAGGCAAGAGCCGTAAGTCGCTTTTTATACTAAAATGTGACGTAATGAGCGGGTGTAGCTGGCAGGGAGATTGCCTGGGAGATAGCTGGGAGATAGCTGGGAGATACCTGGGAGATAGCAGGGAGATAGCTGGCAGGGAGTAAACGTCATTGAATAAACGTTTCAGGCCCGACTTTTTATTGCTGCCACATCGGACAAAATTGCAAAATCAATTGACATCTCTATATTTCCCCTCGTCATGGCCCTTAATAAATAAACGCCAACGTCTTACCGAGGAATGAGTGGCTTGCAGCAGTATAGCAAAAGAGGCTAATATTTTGTGGTTGGAGGTCGTGCTAGAAAAACTTAGAAATTCAAAAAAGATTATATAGGAATGTAAATTATTGAAAACTCTAAAATAATCTATTCAGATAGGCACCGGACACACGATATAAATGCTAAACTCTACACTGAGCATGAACCTATATCCGTCTTTTTTTCTAAGATGGGCGGGCCGCTGTCGACGCTACCGGCTGCGCTTCCGGAGATACACGAGTCATGGCGTCTTCCTTTCGCAATTTAACATCTTATGCCTTCTCTGTATAAAGCACAAAGGACATAATGGCTTTCGAATACCACAATTTCGTATTGCTGTCGCCAAAAAATTATGGAAATTTATACACTGCGCTACTTGCTGCTTGTGATTGTAATTTTTATATTATTGGCTCAGTTTGCTTTTATTCTGTTATTTGTAGTAATGTCTTGTTTATATTGTGTGTTCTTGTAGTGTTCACTTGTCTATATTAAATATATATATTTCGTTCTTGATAACGAAGTCAGGCACACCCATATCCGTAAACTAGTAAACACTGTCAATACACGAATAGCTTGTGTTTCTAGCCCCATAGAAATGGGGAACCTGAACCTGGGAATTAATCTTGCTGAGCAGCTGAACGCCTGAACCACGGACTAAAGTAGAAGCTCATCCAGCTAAAGTCCCACGGATTTAAACTTTGCGGGACAATGAATAGACGGCGCTGAAACTTACTACTCTCACTAATAACAGCCGCACACCCTAGCAAGGCACCTAGCGCTCTCCAAACCCAAACAACACAGCCAACTCGCAACGCTGCAGTGCATCTCTACAGGGCTTCTCGACCAACCGCCGTTACCAACAATCAGCGGTGCTAGATAGTTCCTAACAATATCACGTAGAGCAAAATGAAGCACGACGGTTTGTGCGAGCTTCCCAAAAATGCTGCGCCATCTGGCGAATGCCAAATTATGGGCAGCTAAATTGTAGGTCGGCTTGCCTTTATAGTGCCTTAGGAACAGACATCTGGAGAAATAGAGCTTCCTTTAGGAAACTCCTAGGACTGTCGTGGTTCACGCGCAGTACGTGTTGCGCGTGGGTGGGCAGCGCGACCCGGACGGAAGGAAATACACGATAGGAGCGCAGAATGTTTAGTTAGAACATTAGAAGAACATGTTCAGTTACCAACTCGCCCGGCTTGCTGCCTCAGTTTAGTCTTAAAAAATTGGCTGTGGTTTAGCTCTGGTTAATCCTAGTCGAGTAGAGATAGCTACAGACCCCCGGCTGCGGCTACAGACCCTCACCATCCATACTGCGGCCTCAAGTATGGCTTCGGCGACGCGAGCTCTCCCCTTCTATACTCCCGGTTATCACAGCTGCAGAGCGCTGGGTTTGACGTCACACAGAGGGCGCGGCCAGCGCGCCAGCTGTAAAACCCCTTGATGTTAGAAAGTAGCGACACTCCTCCGCGCGCGTGCTTTCCTCCTCAATTCTCCTTGGACTTCACCCCTCCCCGGGTTGACGCGGTGCGCACGGCACGCTGAACCGTCCTTTGGCTCGCTGAAGCCGCATTAGCATCAATGCGCGCGCTTGTTTATTCGGCCTCTTGAAGCGTTGTATGGGAATTTAACCCTTGTGAAACTGTCATGACGAAAGTACGCTTCCGATAGAACGTCTTAAAATTTTTTGAGGACGCTAATGAGAAATACAAGCGCAAGCGCTCCGAAAAATGAGCGCCAAGCAGAGGCTGAGCTGTTTGCCTTTACGTCGCCACTTGGGTTGTCCGTAACGCGGACAACCCAAGTTATTGGGCGCATATAATATAAGCTGCGTAGAGTATAAACGAGAATTTGTTTCATAATCCTGGCTCTTGAAAGGCTCAGAGAAGGTAACCAAGATGAAATGTGATAGTTTACTTAAATTGATTTCCACAAAATGAGTGGGCCAAAAGCCTTTGTATGAATGCCACTGTGCAAAATACTTGCTGTGTTTGCGAAACAACCAACCTAGAACTTTACACACGTGCCTGTGTTTCGTCACTATGAAACGACGAGAAATTGCATTCCATCACCTCTTGGAGTACCCTAAGTCTATAAAAAAAGGCTGATTGCTCCCACGGAAACTTCTAAGACTATGAGACGATGATTAACGTACAGACTTCAAGATGTAAAGTTTATCAGAATTGAGGGAGATTATCAGGTGCACGTGCCTCGTACTTTATGAGCATGTGCGAATAATGCATGCCAGATACGTAACTTCGCCTTCGTGCGTATCGCTTTTTACTTCACGGCGGCTGCCAAGATATCATTGAGCGGTTGTTAATTGTCTGATTTTTATAGTTTCGGTTAACAAACTCAAGTTTATTTGCCTATATATATATATATATATATATATATATATATATGCAGGAAAGAAGATAATTGTTTGGTTTAATTCAACAAAAAAGTACTTATTCACGCTTTTTCGCACGATGAAAATCGCTACCAGTATTTCGTAACTGATGGCACTGAACTACAGAATAACCTAAGCGGCACCGAAGGTTGCGGACCGCACCGTTCGGTGGTTAGAAAAAAAGTACCACGTTAACTACAAAGTATTTCTCCTTGGCGCGCACACACACAGACACGCGCACACACGTACTCACGTACACAGACACATACATGCACATACATGCACACGCGTACACACACACACACACACACATGCATACACGCACACACACATACATACACGCACGCACGCACACACCATTACAGAATAGGAGTTACAGCCATGAACTTATAAATTACATACATTTGAAAACAAACGCACGCGCGAGAACACAAAAAAGCTTTGTCACTGCACGAAGAGTCAACAAAAAATTTAAGCGACTCACTTGAAAAAAAAACTATATGCACAGTTACAGGTGCTCTGTATTGACTGAACGGCTGTGCAAAGAGCAATAAAATATCCATGCAACGTCACCTACGAATATCAGGAAAGCTGTAAAATTCACCTCGCAAAGAACAACGTGCTTAGAAGATGCGAAATCCTTTCTCCCGATGTTATGGAGCCACGGAACCACGTAAGTGCTTATGGTGCCACGTAAGTGCTTTCCGAGCTCATTACGCCTTGTCGAAACCGCTCGAGCTGCGTATACGGTGCTTGTACTTAAAGCGGGGCTAAAAATGTATTCCAAACTGTCCAAACTTTCCGCTTATGAATTAAATTGGGATCAGTGTGCTCTATTTGGCAAACATCTTGAAGCAGCGGTTTGTCATGTTTCTGACTCAATAAAGTTGAAACTTGCGGCCACTATCTGATTGTTTATTTCAGAATCGCTCGCGGGTGTGCTCTGCTGCGATAGATTTTTTCTTGCTGCGCACAAAGCTTGTAATGCAAATGTTCTGGACTTTGTGATAGCTTGTAGCAAAGACGTATTTATCACTAGTCCCTCGCTTATTCTGTGGGCCGTCACGAAACGTTCAGCTTCCAACATTCGTGTCTTGTCGGTGTAGTAGCCGTCATTCGTGCACCGGCACATTGATTTATTTGAGCGCCCATTCCCTTATTGATACGTTGGTGATAGCGTGAACGTAAGTTCGCGTGCGAGTAGGGGTAGATGTGTGCAGATAACGTGCGAGAAACTTATTGTGCCAGTAAGTGGCACTACTTCCTTTTGTAACGAGCGGTACTCACTCCTAAGCGCCGACGTTTCGGAGTTGAAGTCCTTTCTTTGGAGGTTAGCTATACAGCGCTGGCGGATGAATTATCTTTTTTTATCCTCGAGGAAAGCCGTGCATCGAGAAGGGCCGGCAACACAGGCAGTCCTTATGTAGCAGCGGTGACACAGGTTGATTCCGTTCCTTATATATTCCTTGTAATCGCATTCTTTATATGCGAATCACTATTTTTGCAGCCAACTACCGCACACGTCTTTTCTTTATCGTTACCTATTTTGCAGCATAACTTGGGCACAATGCATTAGCGAACACACAGTTGCATTTACGACAACTGATCGCACAGCAGCGGGGCAGAAGCAGTAACGGTTTCGTA
This sequence comes from Dermacentor silvarum, assembly GCF_013339745.2. Lineage (NCBI taxonomy): Eukaryota > Metazoa > Arthropoda > Arachnida > Ixodida > Ixodidae > Dermacentor > Dermacentor silvarum. Next base: position 54,396 of record NW_023606965.1, on the reverse strand, counting down.
TTCTGGCGTATTCTCTGAGGCAACTTATGGCGCGCCGTCGAAAGCGCCATCCCGTTCCTCTAGAGCAAATTGCTCCGCGAAAAGGGTCGATACGCCGAGCCAGTCGAGCGAAGGCGCAAAATGGCGCGAATGAAAAAGCAAAACACAAGCAAAACGCAAGCTCCGCTCGTTTCCATGGGCAACGGCAGGGAGACCAATCATCGTGCAGGGAAACGGGCGCAAGACCGTCTGCCGCAGAGGGGACTCGCGAGGGGCGAGGAGGTGGCGAGGACGTCGCCCGTCGGCGGCAGCGTACAAAGAGTGGCGGTACTTTAGAATTATCAAGGGGCTTTACTAACGGCAGGAGCGGTGGCCGCGTGGCGACCGCGACGAACCAAGTTGCTGGAGAATCGAGGGCCGTGGTGTGACGTCACAGTGCGGCCACGGCTCAAAGGGCGGCGACGGCGAAGAGGCGAAAACCTGTAGTAATGTAGCTATCGCTACAAAATGAATACTCGTGTAACACAAGTAGCGGCGGCTGAGTGGCTACAGTGTTGCTCAACTGAGCATTAGGTCGCTGGTTCCATTCCCGGCCTCTGTGTTAGTAATTCGCGCTGCTGTTGTGACAATACAAAAACTCGCGTCCGCTGCGCTTTCGCTGCGTGTTAAGAAATCGCGGTCAGCCAAAATAAACCCGAACAGAGAAGACTGCCAGACGCTCTCTTTATGTTCAAGGTCATGCCGTTTTACTTTTGCTCGGCACCTTCGATATTTCAGCGCGTGATGGACGCGGACCTGGCAGGCATAAAGCGGGAAAAGTGTCTCGTCAACTTGGATGACGTCGTCGGTTTTGCCTGAAACTTAGACGATCACCTCAGGCGGCTTGCAACACTTCTCGAAGCAAATAAGTCATGCGGGCTGCAGCCGCAGCGGCCCAAGCACGCCATATTGCCCGCCTTCATCTCTCAGCTTCTCAGACACGCCAGAAGTTTCGTTACGACCTACTACATCACGGCGCACACTACGAACGATGCGCATTTGTTCTGGTTTGATCTCCATCTCGGCGTGTTGGCCTTTCAGATAAGCTACTCTCGCGGTTATCCTGGCATTACCGCATCCTCCGCCAGGTGACCCCTGTTATATATGAAGTGGCTCCACTCGGCGCAACTGCACCTGCGCTTTGCTCTGACATCATCCATAGCAGCCGCCTCAAGCCACACATTTCTAGAAGTGAGCCGCACCCATAAGGACCTTCTACCACCAACGGTAATGTAAACGTTTGTAATGTTGGAAGAAGAGGACATGGATTCTGATCTGAAAGGCGACTAGGAAGATTTGGCACCATCGTTCTTCGGCCCGCGTTGGCTCAGCCATGAAAAAAAAGTAAATGTGGATTTTTTCAGCACCTATCAAACTAATCACCTTGTGCAGGAAAACAATTGCAGAAAAGAAAGAAAGTGGTCTTAGCTGCCAAGTAAGAAAAACAAGTTTGTACACTGCAAGACTTCGATTATACTACATCGCAGACCCATCACGTGTGGAAAAGGTGTGTCGTCGGGCTGTCGAGCAGATGCATTAATGATATGTTGCATCAACACAAAAATACAGTCAGCAAAGTTGCACCGGATGGGCTTCTCTCTCTTCATTGTAAGGAGCATCAGTGCTCTGCTCTTTTTCTGTCAGCTACCCTTACATGTAGTAGTAAGTGCCAACTCACTAGACTTATAATAGAAGCTGAGCAGCTTGCTGCCTTCAGGGAATCCTGTGTCAGTAAATTGTCATTGGCTATCTTTGATAAAGAATTGAAATTTGTGCGCATCCCTTGATATATTATTGTTTACGAAGTTCTGCTTTGAATGTTTATGTTCGCGTGACTTTGACTCATCATGGCTGAGTGTATAAGTACAACCTAGTTTTCGAATGTAAACATTGTTGAAACGTTAGCGCCGTGTGTGTCCTTATATGTACGCGTATGCTGCTCTCCTGTCTTTTAATCACCATACGGTACACATAATTAATCTATGGTACTAAATTTTCCTCAATGTACGAAACAACGGAAGATTGCTCGAGACTTGACAATATAATAGTGCAGTGTTTTATTGTAATAATGACAATCAAGGCTTTCAAACGCATTCCCCAGCCTATTAACATTGGTGCTATTTACGCTGTCCCGTTTTTATTTTTGGTTGCTTGTAAAAACTTAGCAGGCTGCAATTCAAATGAATTATGTAGTGTAACCTTGCTGCAGTGCACGTTCATTAAAAAAAGGATATGTGGTATAGCGCTCCCAAATTTCACATTTCATCGTAGGGTAAGCCAAAGTTGAGGAACATTATTCATTGTACCTCGCTGCCAAACGCACTAAATAAGCGTTTTTGTATTTCCCCAACGTCAAAATGCACCATCCGCAGCCGGGTGTTCAGCCCACGGAACCAGGACCCAGAAACACTGAGCGACACTGGTCGGTGACTGAATTTTACTGTGAGGAACCAACACTCACGCAGTTGTGGCCGGTAGTAAAGGAATAAAGATGCATAAGCACACCATTCTGACGCTTTCACATGTGAACACGCTCTCACCTTTAACCGGAGCGTTTCAGCGGTGTCAAAGGTGAACAGAAAGCCGTGGTCCTTGTTGTAGCCGACCATCGCCTGGAACGTCTGGTCGATCTTGAATGAGCTGTTGTACCGTTGGTCATTACAGGCCTGTAGAAAGGCGAAATGGAAATTTTAGTGTACACTCTAAGAAAAAAGAAGGGTCAAAAGTGAGTCAGCAACGTGACTCTCTTTGTCTGTGCTAAGACCCCCGTTTGCGTGAGTAGAGTCACAAAATAAGGGTCAACCCTTCTGCATGAGTCAATTGACTCCCAATGGCTTGCGAAGAGTCGTCGTGAAAGATCGCGACTTCTTTGTGTGCAGCAACTGACGAAAGATTTTAATGCAGGAAAGAAATACCAGATAATTTCTTCTGGCTTTATGCTTGCTTCTGGTTTTGGCAGACCTTCAGGGTTTATGTCCTGGTTGTAATGCAAAGTCTCACTCTTTCGTCCCATGAAACTGAGTAAAAAAAAGAACACCGACCACTGAAAGAATGCAAGAAAAGACGTTTCGGCTCCCCTGACGGGAGCCGCCACGTCTTTTCTTGCATTCTTTCAGTGGTCGGCGTCCTTTTTTACCCTTCTTCATGATGCCTCCCGACCAGACGGGCTTCCGTCAAAACCTCGACTTCTTTCGTCCCATGTTCTCCAATGTGGATTTTCCTTGACCATGTCTGTTCACAGCGCGCATGCTTAAGCCATAGCTGGTTTCCTGTATTAAGAAATACCTGGATTTGTCACACGGGATTATGAGCATTAGTAAATCTCAAAAAAAGAAGATTGGCTACTAAACAGAGCACATCAACGAGGTAACAAGTTCAGTGGATGCACTCAACAGTGCCGATTGTAAATGTAGTTCTGTGACGTAAAATTTTATTTTGAGGGCTTATGTGCCAAAACCGAGATCTTATTATGAGATACACGGTAATTGGAAACTGCAGATTAATTTCCAGCAACTCGGGTTCTTTAACGTGCCCGGAACTTACGCCGCACCAGCGGTTTTGCATTCTGCCCCCATTGGAATGAGGCCGCCGCGGTTGTAATCGTACCCGTGACCTCGAGTTCAGCAGCACAATGCCACAGCCACTGGGCTACCGAGGTTCGTTGTGGTCCGCGACCAGAAAGAAACATCAGCGTACACTACACAGCTTTTACGCCCTCTTAGAAATATAATAACAAGAAGTCGCAGTTTCGCCCGAAAGACGAAACTTTGATAGCTATAGCAATGCATTAGACAACTGCACGAAGCAAGGTTCGTAGTTTCATCGGCTGGTATAAATTGCAGTAAACATTCGTTTACTACTTACATTAGCAAGCATGAGGTCACGCGCGCACGTGCTAACATGAACCGATCTTACTCAATTGATCGCGAACGCTTGCTGTCACAGCGCTGGCGTGATGAGCGCAAACAGAGTGGACCGAACGTTTCGGATCCAGTATTTGGCAACTTCAACGCGTCTCCGAAACTTAAAATACGCTACCTCGACTCACCCCGCTTTTAGACCCATCGGAGATTACCTCTAACAGGGCGAGTGTCGCGCAATACCGGTTTCAGTGCAACGGCAAGAGGAGTCGCGCGCTAAACCAAGGCCTCCCTTCCCCCCGGCTTTCGCGCGTGTTATCACGTTTCATTACGCGCCCATCAAGCCACTATCCATCGCGGCTCACCCTCGAAGACTTGCTCTCACGCGCGCAGTTAACGGCGCGGGATAGCATCTTATCGCGCTTGGACTTCATACGGAAGCTCACGGCAACGCCAACAGATAAATTTCACCGGTTGTGTCTATATAATCGCTATCACAAATAAACGGGAATAGTTCTACCTTGTTTAAATTCATGACTCTTTCATTCGTGAACATTATTTACTTGAAGCAAAATTACCAGTGAGCAAAACGTTGTGTTGTATCATGTTGAGCCGCTCGTGTGTGAGCACGCTGTCGTTGTTGAATGGCTCTGAATGCACTGCGTTAGGGGTGACTGCATTCGAACGTTACTGCAAGTTACAGTCGGAGCTTCTTTCCATGCTACGTGATTGCGATGACAAGGACGGCCAGCAGCAGCGTGTCGCCGATTTCGTCTTTGCCGACATCGAACAAGTGCTGCTCGCCGGACCGTGGCAAGCACCCGAAGTGTTGCGGTCTGCACTGGGTTGTCTTTCATTGTGATATGAGAGATAGTAACGCACAGAGATGGCCAGATGTATATGAAAGCCTGCCAGCATCGAGTGACTGTGCCATTTTTCTCTAAACGTCTCAGGTGAGTATATCAGCTTTTGTTCGAGTTTACAAACGGCGCGTGCTTGGCCCTTCCGGTTTGGCTACATTTTGCGCGGCGTTTCTTTTGTCAGTTACAGACATGCGCGCGGATGCATGCGAAAATACTAGTGGCAGACGGAGGCTTCAGGAGAGCATCTGATATTATAACAAAGCTGTACTGCTAGGCGAAACACCGTTTTTATCGATCCTAGTAATGAGCGGCCTGCCACATTGAAAAACCGCAGAATAACAAGTACTACATAGCTTGAAGTGTAGAAAAAAATAGTAGCACCAATGTGACATTCGCTCCGGAAGACAAGACGTCGAAGACGTTGAAGACAGCTTGCGTATCTTGAAGATTCGCTAGCGCTTCGGGTACATTACCGATAATAATAAAATCACTACAATGCTGTATAAGCGTTGAAACAAAATAAATTTAATGTCTTTTGGGCTGCAGGTCAGAAACACATTAGGTGACAATCTAAACCGATATATAATGTATTATTTCTCAAGTAATCTTTATTTTCACTGTTACTATTTAAAAGCATGAATTTGCTGCAACCTTTATATAGTCTAACTTACTAGGGTTTCAAAAGCGATGTGTGTTGTGTGATAAATTTGTAATATTATTACTGGATGTTCTATTTTGTGTCTTGTGTTCTATGAAAAAAAGGGTCCTTTCATTTGTATTTTTAGGTTAGTATATTTGTATTTGTATATTTGGCAAGCAGAAATGAGTTCATTGCAAAGTTGTACCTCCCAGTACTCGGCTGCATATGAATGCAATTACCGGCTGCATATGAATCCACCCAAGTTAAACCTGTCTTGGTTATTGTAATGTAAGTGTAAAAATTTCAAGTACAGCTGTAGTTTGCTTAATCGCTGTAGGATATTTTATTGTAAAAGTGGAATTCTTCGTATTATTTTACTCTGACAGCATTGAATGAAATATAATGAGGTGTGGTGTATTATTTTACTAAGTTACTTTTTAAAAATTTTGTCTCATGTATCAGCGATCAGTTTACCTTCTTGTAGAAATAATGCTGTGTTATCTCCTACTCTACTGCTGTTTTCCTGCATATTTGTGTAATTTTGAAATGTATTTTATTTTAGGTATTGAAGAAGCGGCAACAGCCACAGGAAGTAGCCATCTTATCCAGCATGTTATGGGTGACAAATCACACAGGCACTTTCGAATTTCTCATTAGCAGTATGATGCTATATGTTGTATTTTTTGTTTTCCTTCCTGTCTTATTCATTTTAGTATTATTGTGCAAATGGTAATACATTTACACAGAGATACAGTAATCGCTCAAGGACGAGACATGGCTGGAGGAGACAAGACACACAAGCCTCCTTTGTCCGTGTCTCAATGTTGCGCGGTTACAGTGTCGTTATCTACCAATAAGACAAAATGTCTCGTCAAGTACGTTTAATAATCTCTGTTATTCCAATTTCATCAACACAACACTGAAAATATACATGTACACACACAGGAAGACGGAGACTTCAAATGATGAAGAGCCATAGAACAAGAAGCATTGCTGGAGCCAATGTTTCGAGAAGGAGTAGGAGACAAGTCCTCTTGTCGACGCATTGGCTCGAGCGACATTCCTTTTTCTACCTCTATTTACCGTTAAAAGGAACCATTATTGCTCATGCTGAAGTATTATGCATTATGGAACAAAAATTGGCAGGGTGAAATGTCAAGAGTGTGAAAGTTTTTCTGTATTCTAATGCTAGAGCCAAGACACAGGCAGAAAAACAAGAATAAGATTTAGAGAAGCACAATATTATTCTTCACTACCCGGTTGGCCAGCTTCATTCGCAGCTTGCACTTTATTGCATTAATGACCATAGAGGTAGCTTGATAATTTACTTAAGTCAAGAGATGTTGAACTTGAATTATTGCAGGTTAAAAATATGGGAGGCTTGCAGGCTTGCAAGATGGCAGGCTTGCAGTTGACAGGCACATCACTTCATGGCGTGATCACAGGTTCGGGTTGCACACTCTTTTTTGTCTTTGCTGGCATTTTCATATACATAACTGCTGCTTCGTTTTAGTTGGGGTGATAGTTGTGTTGTAGGACCTAACTGTTTACCTTTATTTGTATTGGTAACCATGTTACACAGACAACTGCTGCATTTTTGTAAATTACGACATGGTAGAACTTCGAACATTTGTGCAAATTTGTTTCAGGTACAACTTGGCGGCTCCTGATCCTGCCTTCTGCCACCACCCTGTCCCGACTGCGTCCACTAGAGAGTTGGCAGCCTTAGTGATGATGCCAAGCAGGCCGACGGCAGACAGCAAGATGCATGTAAATACATGTAATCCAGCACCGTCCTCTTGACTGAAGCAGCTTGTAGCCACTCGGCAATGAATTAACTTGCAAGTAGTTTACACGCCCCAATATTGGAGCAGCAATGCTCAAGTCCACGCAATTTGTTTTAGCCACCAAAAGGCTATGTGGATTAGACGAAGCACGATGTACATTTTGATACTAGTGGAGACCACTTATACACTTTTTTCTTGCTTAACAGAACAACTATGTTGATAAAGCATTACCAATTTGAAAGCAATACAATGTGCTCTCAGATCCGGTATTTGGCATATCTTTCCTAGGACCGCCACATTGTTAAACCTGCGGATAAATATACGCCAAAACTGAGTTTTCTGCAAGTTAATCCTCATCATTGTGCACTTCTGCATGAGGTATATAATTCTGAAACCATTTTGTGTACTCAGCACATGTCCTGAGCACTTGGATCAAGTTAGTTGACAGCTTTTGCTAGAAGCCATTTCTCTGAAAATAAAAATGGGCCATTTTGCCCATTTTAACGGCCCATAATAAACTGGACAATGGCCAATGCGCAAGGGATACAATTTTAGGTGTAAGATCTCTTCATTCTCCTGAGAAAAAATTGTTTTGCTCTCATATTGAAGGAATCGGTATCTTGGCTATGCCTCTTGGTGCCCTAGAACAAAACTCGCATAGAACTTACGCTAGTTCGGAGGGCCAAGTAACGTACCCTTGGTAAGGTGCAATTATTGATACACGCAAGACAATATGACGAGCATTCCATCTTATCAGTAGTTCCTCACATTTATTTATACTTTTTCCACATTTATTTACCGTCAGTCTGGTGATTTGTGTCTGCTTTCATTATAAGCTTACCATCATAGATGGTGAGCTTCAGATTTGTCCTATGGTGAAGAATAATATAGTGCTTATAGATGTGGGTTTCTGTTTCTCAGGTTGCCGCGAAATTCTACCCAAGCTGCGCCACACACTTGAGCCGGGCCTCTTGGAGAGGAGCATAACCGGACTCCATGCGTTGATGTCAGATGATGCCAGGGATCAACGCAACCTGTCTTGCTCCATCATTCAACACTTGGTGACCCCTCTACATGTTTCACCTATTTCGCAGCTGTACCTCGGCTGCCATCTATCCAAACAGCATCGCCAGCTGTGACCACTTATCGAACCATGAGCAAATATTGGCTTGACATTCTATTTGCTCCTTAAAATCGTTAGCAAATACTCCTGTTATAAGTTATGTGTTTTAGTACTCAATTTTTAATATATCCTTTCCCTTGGAATTCTTAGCATCATCTGCTTCTATTATATCTGTATTTATGCCCAGTTTCTCGTAGTTCTTTTATACTTGTGTATGTAATTGATAGGTTCTAACTCTTGTAATGCATAAGGCTAACATGCTGTCTTACGTCATGTTTTGTTCGTTTATTAATTTGCAGTGCTGTAGAATGTTAAACAAATTTAGCTTAACTAGGGCTCTATGGCAAGATAAGTTCAAAAGGAACATATGGCACTTATATCAAGCACCCATTATTTTTGAAAAAAAAAGAAAGAACATAGGAGCGCGAAAAACAAAACAGTAATAAAGTATGGAAACCTGGCTGCCCATCATAAGTGATGTGACTTCCTTCACTGCAATGATACCAGTGGTACTGGTGGACGTTTGAAGCATGAAACCCATGATAACCTTGGAATTCGTCAGCGTGGCAAATGGGTTTGGCACACTTAAGAATGCCAACAATATTGTAGGTTTCATGGAGATATTGGCTGTGTTACACCTTATGAGTATTTCATTTCTCGAACATGAAGGTTTACAGCAGTGCTTTGAATGACACGTATATTTCCTAATTTTCAGAATTTATGAATGCAAGAGTAATGGTACTTGTACTCTCATGTAAAATTATTTTACAGACTATATGCCCATAGATACACACTTCTAATGACATAGCAACGACAGGTGGTGGCGAGATGTATGTCTTTATTGGAGATTTAAATATTGCCTTCCAGGCCTGGGTTAGTCTACTACATTGAGGATTCTAGGCCGGAGTCCCTGCACTAGAGGGAAGTGAATTAAAGTAAGAATCATAAACATGAAAATATCTTGTTCGTGGCACCAATTTGATAATCAGCAAGGTTCTTTCTGCGTTCATTTCCAAATTTGTGATATATTTTATATGACTGGCTTCATTAATGTGAGAACAAATATTTGTTTATTGTCAACACAGTTGATGGCACCCATTTCGCACACCATTCCTTTACAGGCTAAAAATTCTACGTATTAATGGGGTGTTTAAGGTTTTGTGCGCTCAATGTTAAGGGATCCAAATGGTGGCATCGAAGAGAATGCAAGAAAGAACAAAGGAATGCAAGTAGGGTATGAGGTTTGTAGGCAGACGCTTTGGTGTGCTATTTCTAAAGCTCCCTATGGTCTGCCTGAAGGCATTGCCTAACGCTTCGGCTGAATACATTGGCAGCCACATATTAAGGAGAAATGCCCCTCGAAACAATTTTTTTAAATTATTTCTGCGAGAGATTTGAAAAAAAAAACTGTTGCATAGACTTTTGTAGATTTTAAGTATGTCAGTGGTTTTTGTGTAGCTGCTATATTTTTTAGTTATGTCCTACACAGTGGCAAAGTATCTGCGGGCACTTTATTGTATATAACAGTTTCACAAGAATCATCGCGCTGCATCTTATTCAGCTCATTCTAGACCGCAAAGTTCCGATATCTACCCAAACAGCATGTAAAATTACTGAAACTATGCAAAAAAAGTCATCGTCATCAGCCGATATTTATGTCCACTGCAAGATCATGGCATCTCTCTGTGATCACCAATTACCCCTGTCTTGTGCTAGCTGATTCCAGCTTGCGCCAGCAAATTTCCTAACTTCATCGTCCCACCTAGTTTTTTGCTATCCTCGACTGCACTTCCCTTTTCTTGGTATCCATTCTGTAACTCTAATGGTTCACTGGTGATCCATCCTACGCATTACATTGCAATTTCAAGTAGATATTAGCATTCTATATAGTTTGAAGAGTATGTATGCCAAATTTCGTTAGTATCAGGCAATTGTAAGTGCACGAGGTAATTCTCATGGGACTGTTAAAAAATTATTGAAGTGTACTGAGCTTTACTTGCCTAGTCCCACTAAGTTTACATGTTATTTGGATAGATATCGGCACTTTGCACCTACAACGAGCTAAGTTAGCTACAGCACAATGCTTTTATGAAAATTTATTACAGAAGAAAGTGGCCGCAAATATCACTACATATTGTGCTATTGTTTAAGACATAACTGAATAAATGTAGCAGCTAAACAAAAATAACATATACGAAATCGGCTTGAAGAACTCTCTAATTGGCTTAATATTCAAACCTCTAGTACACAAAAATTTTTAAAAACATTAAAAGTATCATCTCCCTTGAACACAAAATTTAATAAGCAAGACGTGTCCCTTGCTATAGTCACATATAACAGCTGGGAAGACAGCCCAGAGTCGCTTAGACAAGAGGACTTGCCTTCAAAGTTGAAGGCAAATCCTCTTGTCTAAGCGACTCTGGGTTGTCTTCCCATGGGCTGCTGTTCAGCACTGAATTTTCCTGCATTCTTTATAAGTACAAGACTAAAGATTTCGTGAATGTCCCCTAACAGGGGGAAAAAAGCTCCCTGAAAGGCAGATAAGAATATCACTTTGTTCGACATTTACATGTTGAATCCATACCTTTGTTTTGTGTTTTGTACTGAATGTTTCAGTGGTGACTGCCTCTAATTATTTAACATAACTGCTTCAAGACAGTGCGGCAATTTTTCCTAACAAAACTTTATAGCAGTGACAGGCATTAGAATTGCAGTACTCAAGAATTTTTGCTTTGTAAGAAATAGACTAGCACCAGTTCTGAGAAACACATCCCCAAAAGCAATGAGAGAATAGATTTGTAGCACGACACACAGAATCGTGCTACAGGGCCGCGATTTTGTAGCGAGGCCTTATGACTTATTCTACTCTAGTCTTATCATCCACCGCTCACGGCCGGTTGATCCCGTTGATAACGCGAGCGGACCGTCGCTCCGCCCACTGACAAAAGCGCGATAAGCGCGAAAAGGCATTATTACATGAAAGGCATCGCTACAAAATACCGGCCCAGGGCTTACAAAAGGCTTTATGGCAAAGTAATATCTGAAACAGCAAAGCATGCTCCACCACGTATGGTAACAACTATTTCAGGGCTACCAGTCTGAGTTCTCTTACCAACTAGCTATACGTTCAGCACTGACTAGCCTCAATAGTGCAATTTCAGCATTCTGCTGAAGTTGTTTATTTGCGAAAGTTATTCTACTTTAATTATTGTGATCTTGTTTAAGAAGACATTAGCAATTATCACGCACTTGTAATCTTTGTCAGTTTTGTAAATACTTGCCAGTTATTTTTTCAGCCTATGATTCTTGGTAATAGAGAAATTCATTGCAGAAGGAGGTAGTACATTGTATTTAATTATACAGGCACTAGTCATTCGTAGACTTTTTTGTCTTCAGCATTTGTTCTTCCCCACAACTGTTTCTTGAAATTTGAAATAATGCACTCGCCTACTTAGCAATCTACAATGAAATCTGTTAGTATGTCTTGTTTAAAATACTGTTGATAGACCAGATAGTTAGGCTATTTGTTATTATAAATTATAACAATGATAGTGTAGGACCATAATATGATTGGCGTTGACTCACAACTGTGCCCAGCTACATCCAAGCAGCTGTACCATACAATGTGCATGTGCTCAGAAGAGCGGAACACCACAAATAAAAAGTAAGGGCCACCCAAGGCTTTTACTCGTTGAGTGTCACCTTTTAAGAGCCGATTATTCGCCAGATGTAATTTATCCTCAGTAAATACATAAATCAGTTATGTGAAGTATCTTATTTGTATGTTGCAAGTGAGAAGTTCTCGTGATCTTGCGTGTTTTTTTATTCCTTTGTGAGCATGAGTGATGTAGGTTGCCTCGACGCATATTCTAAAAACTGTTTCCTCATCACTGCGAGTCATAAAAGTTAATTTACACATAACTTTCCCGGTTACTAATATCGCAGGCTTCATGGTTAATTTTCTTATGTTTTATGTCATGTTTATCTACCAAGTTGTTTTATCGTACGTTGAAACATATTCACACATGGCACAGTGGGCACCCAAATTATGAATATCTGTTCTTTCTTTCTGCCTTGCTCTGGTGTTTTGTTAGCTTAGCATTGCTGCAATGGCCTGTCTGCACCTGAAAAAAAGTACCAAAGTGGCTAAAGTTAAAGGTCGACGAAAAGGTAAAGATACCAAGCCGTATGTTCAAAAGTTTGTATACAATTTAAAAAATGTGACATCCCCCTATTGTGTGAGAGTTGCTTTCGGCATCAAATGAACTGGGTAGCCTATTTACTGGAGTACACAACAAAGCAAAAGGTCACTCTAGATAGGAGCGGCAGTGGAAAGTTCAGCACAGAAAATGAATTATTTATCGCACCAATAATGTGGCTTATCAGCTGCTCCTATTGTGTTGGAATGCATATATTGAGTAGACTAGCCTTTGCACCAATGTTACCTTGAGCGGACACCAGAGAAAGGTTAAAATAAAAAAACAGATATTCACACTTGGCTGCCTACTGTGAATTGTGTGGATGTTTTCACTGTACAAAAGGCTACTGTGGTAGGTAATCACAGAGACAAAAGAATTAAAAATTAGTGTTATGTGCCAGTCAACCTTCTGTGACCTCCAGTGTTCATAGAAATCCATTTTCTCTGTATGTCCAAGCCATAGGTAGGCTTCAAGCAACTCAGTCATGCTTGCTAAGTTAAAAATCAGAACAAGAAAACTCACAAGAACTTTATATGAGTGAGATGCAAAGGGAGGCACCCAATGTAACCTACTGATGGTAGATTACAGCCGGTACCCAATCTTCTCTTACAGGGTGACTTGTGATAAGTAGAAGAAGCCTTCCTTACGTCTCTACTTTCTGTATGTGTCCTTTGGCTCTTCATGCACCATGTGTATTGTATTGTATTGTTTCAGCTGCTTATTTGTGTAGCTGGGTACAGTTTAGTTAACACCTGGTCTGCTTCCTTCCTTCTCCTCGTCATTTATGCGCTATTTTTGTCGTAGCAAAATACACCTACGTGTGCTACATATGTTTCCAGCGTGTTTGCTTTATGGCAAATCTTGTATTAGTGCTTATTGCAATCATTGAATTTGTTGGTGCCTTAAAAAGATACTCTTAAAAAACATGTTTATGTCAATGTAAATAAGATGTTTAGCTTAAATATTGCTGTATGTTTTCTCTAATATTGTCAGTTATGAAATTTTTATGCACTGTTGCAGATTGTATGAAAGAATAAAATTGATGCACAACTTTTTAATGTTTTTTTTTTCAGATCAATTTTCAACTCAAGCTAAGAAACATGTATGAGTTGTTTGGGAAAAGTGCCAACAAGAGTACCATACGGTAAGACAGCTGTTTTTACTGTTAAATTGGATTATCGATTGCCAACCAGTTGCTGTATGCAATTTGTAATGCATAGATTATGTAATCTAAGTTGGAATATTGTTCTTATTGCACTTATATATCTGGTTCTCCTTTTTTTCCCCCAGTGTAGCCCCTCGTTATATTTGTGTACTTTATTTGCATAGGAGGTTAAATTATGTTCTAAATAAAAATACGCATGTGAGAACAGTGAAATAGGTTTAGCTTAAGAACCTATTGACATATTATAACTTTATGACTTGTGGTGAATTGAACTTTTTCAGGAGTGACATACTATTTTGGGGTGTAATTATGGCTCAGAGTGACATTGCATGTCATACACATGCAGCTGCAAGGTGCATATTGGGTGTTTCTTTATAAATGTTTTGCTTGGTTGGCCATTGATTCCAGTTTAATAGTAAAGAGAACTGTCTTGTGTACATGGTGATTATCTGCTGACTGATACATTAGACACTTTCAGAAGACAATAACAAAGTGTTGAAATATTCTGTTTTTGTTGCTAACCTGCCACACACATTATTCTTAGTAGATTAGCTATGGATTCATTATTATTCTTTTGTTTTTTTCACAATAGTAGCTTTAGACTGTCAGCAAAAGTTTTTACTCATTTAGAAAAGCGGCTCGATACTGCCAGCCAAGAGTCGAATGACTTCAATGGCTTAGTTAGTTTACTCTATTTGCATGAGTCCTGCACCATGCGTAACGCGACACACACTAATGGAGTCATCAGACTCGTCAAGAATAGTTACCGGACTCCTTCAGCAGTGGTCATGTGACCCTTTATCTTGACTCATCTAGAATAGTTAACCGACTCCCTCAACAGTAGTCATGTGACCCTTTATCTTCAGTCTTCTGACTCATCTATAAGAGTTAACAGACTCCCTCAGCAGTAGTCTTGAAACCCTCTTGAAAGGGTCCAGGAGACTACTAGAAAAGAGTGTGCATGACTATTGCGTGAGGAGTTAAGTAACCACCTTGTATACATCGCAGATAGTCTTTGGACTCTCCGGCAAAAGAGAGTTCGGGTGTCTCCCCCAAAGTGTGCCATATATGTGGCGAACCCAGACTCCGCGAACAGAGTAAGGTATACTCTTTTTTTTAGTGTGTAGTTGAATCGTTTACAAGTGTCCAGAAAATATGCTGGCCAGTCGTAGCACGAATCCAACGAGATTTTTGTTCGCTGCCTCGTGAAACGCGCTCGGGCCTTCCATGCCGAAAGATGGTAAGCATGACCTTAATAGTTAAACTCATTTCTCGTCGCACTACAGGCTACCGCGATGGTCATGCACTTAACGGACATATCCATAGACAGCGCACATTTTCGGAAGTCGATTGTTTTCAATTAGGGCAAAATGATCTCCTAGCTTACATAAAGACTATTTGAACAAAAGACTCAAAAATACTAAATGTCCTTCGTTGGCAAGAGACGTGATATGTGCCTCATGTTCATTTAAAAGGTAGGATACTCAACGCAGTAATCCTATGAAATGTACACCACGTTTGTAGCATGACTGAAACAAGTAAGTTATGCTGCAATTATTTCCTATCCTGCGCAAGAACAACCAGGGATAAAGGGACATTCAAGTTTACTTTAAACGACCCTGGATGTTAATCACTCAATGCTTTCGTTACACTGCAGAGTACCCGGCAGAATTCAGTCTGACCTTTCAGTTTCCTTCAATATTAGAGCACACATGGCAATATGGGAAGCGTAAAAAGCAGTCAACTGACACAACAATAAAAGAAGGTATAAACAAACAAATGTCTGGGCCTGTGTACTATGTGTGTGTGTTTCTTTATGTCACTGTCCAGTTGTCCAGTACCCTAACAGAGCTAATCGCGCAGTTGACGACGACAGCTACACGAAATGATCACACGAGACACCAGACAGGCTAAGTGTAGAAAAAAGGCAGACGCGATCACTGTACTTACGTTGATAATTGGCGCATAGCGCAATTCGTTTGTAGAATGGGCTATACTGACAAAGGTTTTCCACGAACATACGAAATAAACAGACAATTAAAACATAGAAAGCATAGGGAATGTTTATTGCTGTGTTTAAATGATAATGTCAAATTATAATTGAATAATAACGAAAGCGAACGAAAAGATACATTGCTCCAAACTGCAGCTCTGAGTTTCAGATTGCTCCGTTCACGCCAAAGGCACCGGACATGGAACGTCCATAGAACAGCAGGAGTATCGCAGTAGGTTGCCTGCTCTTTTTTCCGGCTAGAGAAAGCTTTCATTTTAACAAGAGTGGTGCACTGTAAAAAAAAAAAAGCTGCAGTCTACGGAAAAAACTGAAGGTAAAAAGTTGCCGGACACTTTCCGTAGAATGAAAACGGTGTGCTCTGTAGAACGAACAGTCCGTAAACCGAGGTCAGCAATTACAGAACTTGTCCGTTAAGTAATACTGGAAATAACGGACAGTCCGTAAACTGAAGTCTGCAATTACAGGACCTGTCCGTTAAGTGATACCAGAAATAACGGACAGACTACGGACAGTCCGTAAACCGAAGTCTGCAATTACAGAACCTGTCCGTTAAGTGATACTAGAAATAACGGACAGACCGTATATATATACGGTCTGTCTGTAATTGAAAAAACGGGCCTCATTTTACGGTCTGTCTGTTCTATAGAACAGACTGTAAAATGAGGCCCGTTTTATCAATTACAGACATGCTGTAACTAACGCTGTAAGACAACAGACAGTCCATAGAACGTGTACAATGTAAAGCAAGGTTTCTTGTAGCAATTACAGAAACAGCCCATTTATTGGAAATGAAGAATGGTATACTGAAGAAAAAAAATGTACCGACACTATGCAGAAGTTGCGGCTATACAGTTGGCAAAAAAGGTTTGAGAGTAGATGCTTCTGCACATTTTTTTTACACAGCATAAAAGACGCAAGATGATGGGAAGATCATATAATACAGGAAACAGCATCATCCATACTCTTTCCTGTTTCATTTCAAGTTTTACATAAAACAAATTATTGCAAACCAACTATCATAGCGCGAAGTACAGAAATTATTCAATGGTTCATAATGACCAAATGGTTTTCCTCCCGAACATAAAGATTTATATAGACTGAAACCATGTAAAAACAGTGTTCGCATGTTCCCTTCTTGCATCCACTGCTTTACTTTCGTCATGTCATTGTGTTGTATACTTGGGCTGTCAATGGCATACATAAAGCATACTTGCGCAGCTTCATGTGAACCCAACCCATCAACCAACTGCTGGTCTGAACAAAAGTTATATTTATTACAAAAAATAGATGAAGAAAAAAGAGAAAAAAACTGCAGGACTAGAAGGATTCCGGAAGCTTCATTACCTGAAAAGAAATGAATAGAGTAAGTTATTAGGGCCTTCATTAGCCCCCCCCCCCCCAAATACATCAAGCAGACACCATAGGAGACACTTCCTCAGCTGTAAAGTACTAGGAAGTGCTAGCCCATAAACCAGTCTCCACGTGCAGGCACTATTTGCCACCACTGAAAAACCACCTTCCTAACTAAAAAGCGCCAGGTGTTGCCTACTGAAACCTACATGCCAAGTGCAATATCTCTTGCAATGGGGAGGGTGGGGCTGAGAACAAAACAGAAATGACATGCAGAAGACAGCATGAAGTGCAGTTGGGAGCAAAAGTCTAGAGACCATGGTATAAGCAAAAATGTAAATTTTTTGCCTAGCAAGCAATGCAGCGTGAAATAGTCAATGCATTACACTGGTCTAACAGGAGCACACAGGCCTTAGCACTTAGTGTCCACCAAGGCTGCGAAGAAAATATTTGATGGCACCCTGTGGTCTCTAGACTTGCTCACAACTGCATATATGGCATCTCATTTGAATATTGCTGCACTGTCAAACTTCAGAACCAGTACTTAATTGGTTTTCCTTAAATGGTGATGCACTTATGACATCCCCAGAAATATCAGCCAGTAAGAAGCACCCATTGCATGCAATGACCTCTGTCAAGCAGTGAAAAACAAGTACAGCCGGCCCTGTGATCACATAAAGCGAGTCAATGCTTTGAAAAAAAAAATGTGTGAGGCCTGTGTCATCACATGGTCCATTCATCCATTTAACTGATTTAGTGCATTAGCTATAGCTAGTTCAATGCCAGTCCTTACTCATGCAGCACGGGCATGACAAGTGGTACGAGCCCAACACAATCATGCTAGTGCAAGCTAAATCTGCCTGCACGTCAAGTGTGAAACAGACAAGTGCAGACTAAGTGGAATGGACCTACAGTAACCCTTCAAAAAGGGGCTAAGTGGTTACGTTATCAGGTAGGGCATTTATTCGAGCCAACAGATGCATCAAATGGTTCTTGCTAAAATGAATAACTTTATGCCTAAATAAGAACTGCCTAAAGGGTATGGCATCTCTGTAGCTCCCACATTTTTAAATACATTGCCGAATAAAACCCCACCTAAATCCTAAAACTGAACATTTACTTCGAACAGTTTTAACTCATTTTCAAGTCGAAGCATGGTATTTACAGCATTATAAAAATGACACACAACATGCATAAAAATGCCCCGTGAAAAAAATTTAGATATAACCACTCACAGCTTCAACATTTCACTTGCAGCTTCCGGGCTAATGACATAATCTTGTTATGTACACTTGTCCGAGACTTCTTCCCTTGTGCTTTCGTGCCCGTTGAAGGTTGTATGTGAAATAGCAGCCTGCAAGACAAACACATTTCCTTTAATACACATATCGGGTACCATCAAAGCACTTTCTTCCTTAATGCAATCTGAGCTGCTACCGCCCGCAGGGGCTGCTCCTATGGTCACTCAGTCCCTCTCGTGCCCGAGAGGCAGCTCTTAACACCCTGTGCAACTTGCTCGAGCAGTCTAACCGCGCCTGCCGGATACTCAACACGACAAAAAACAGTGCCAGTGTATGGGTGGGGGAGGGGGTTTCATGAAAGTCACTCCACAAGCGAGCTATGAGATATGTGCTTCTCTGTACATATGCAAAAAGTCTCCCTCTATTCTCTCTCCCTGTTCATTACTCCCACACCCACTGCTGACCGTTGTTCAGGTGTCAGCCGTGCATACTAGACAGTTACGGTGCAGTCAGCAGTAAAAATTTTTCCTTTATTTTGAATATATATATTTCTTCAAATAAACAACCATTTAGTAGTAATGCAATCTATCACCTGAATATCTCGCCTCGACCAGTTAAGTATCCATGCGTACAAACTTCTTTTATACAAAAATTAAAGGGTCATGTATGCGGCTTATACTGTGTGCCTCAGAAAACACCACGTAAAGTTTAAAAATAAAGTGGTACACTTCAGGCAGATTAGGTCAACGTATTGTCATCTCAAGTAAAACAGACCGTTTTGAAGCAGAGGAGGTTAGCTAATGAGTGACGAAAAGCTGTACAGCGTACTGAGAAACAACCAATAAAATTGCTTGCGTAGTACTTCTTTCTGGGGTCACTGAAGAAATATTGCTGAATGCTAGCACATCTAGTTTTCAGCACAGTAAAATGTTTTCGATGAATGAGGCCTGCATACCTGCCATAAAAACTGTTGATAAGAGTTTCCATTCGAGAGCTGTGCCAGGTTATCAAAACAAAGGGGCCAACGAGGCCATGGTTATTTGCTTTTTTTTCTGATTAGTGATTATCATGCACTCCACTTTATTTGAAACAAATTGAAGGCCCTGAAGTTCAGACGTGCAAGTGCACAGTGAGATTCCCCAAAAATATTTTGCAAGCTTTCTTCAGAGCCCCAGAAGTACTAGGAGCTAACATCTTGAAAACAACTTCGTTGGGTATTTCTGGGTAGATTCTACAACTTTTGAAATAAGTCTTGTACCATAATACAATATTTAAAATTTTACATAAACATAATTAGCTAACAAGACGACTCCAAAATGAAAAAGAATGAAACGTGACTGAATAAATGACAGTATCATTTTTAGTTTGGTTCAAGCACTCATGTTACCTAAATACGTGGCGGCTGCTTTAACAATTCAGTGATGCTACAGGCAAGACAAGGCCCATTAGAGCCCGCTAAAGTATGTTATACAAATGCTATCTGGCTAGCACAAACTGCTTTGAGTCCCCTATGCTAAAATTTCATCATATCCCTTATCTGCTGGCATGAACGTTTTGAACTATATCAGAAATAATGGAAGTCAAAGGAACATTAAAGATGGGTAAATATGCAAGTCTGCACTGAAGCGTAAAAACTGCTTAAAAGTAACATGTTGGTAAACTAAATAGCAGTGTCCAGTACCTTTGGAGAAACTCTAGTGTGGTTGAACCCTCCTCGGCATATGTGATATTAAACACATAATAGCACAAAAACATCAGGCAAGTTGCTTCCGTGAAGCTCAACGCTTGCGAGAAGAGGACCTCGTGGTCGCATGTCACAAAGCATTGCTTGCTGAAAATGCTACCTGTAAAAATGGAATAACAAAGCATTCAATGTGATTAATCTCTTAGATGGTGTTAGGATGATCAGAGTAACCTACAGTACTTTCCTACAGCAATTTAACTTAACTAAATGCATCCCCACTCGGAAAATGCCATTACATAAGCTATGCCAGTGTGCATGGATGGCATTAATTTTAACAGAGTACAAGGGCACATGTGTCGTATAAAGTACTACCTGGATTCTAGTGGCAATTGAAAATGAGCAACTTCTGCAATGAATGACTTCTGCAACCATGAAGTCATGTTAATCAGTTATGATGCATACCAGAAGTTGTCACTATGTGCCAATCCAAAATAGGTTCTTCAGGGCAAATCAGTGCTGGTTCTAGAGCATAGCACTTTACCATACAGGATATCAGCAAAGCTCAATAAGGCAAAATAAATATTGTGTATAGCATGAAAGGCACAAACAGTAAGTAAATGGAAATCAAAGATTACAACATGCAGATCCAGTGGAGAGTGTGGTAAAGAAACACTTCTTCTTCTTCTTTCTGGAGTTTTACGTGCCAAAACCAGTTCTGATTATGAGGCACGCCGTAGTGGAGGGCTCCGGATTAATTTTGACCACCTGGGCTTCTTTAGCGTGCACTACAACGCAAGCACACGGGCGTTTTTGCATTTCGCCTCCATCGAAATGCGGAAACAGACATGAACGTATGCAGAAGGGTTAAAAAATACAATTTAAAAAAAAGAAACAAATGGACATACATCAGTACATGTAGAAAATGCATCATCGATAAAATTATTGATAAGTTAGCGCTAAGCCAAGACAACGAGAATGCGTACAGCACTCTGACAATGCCTTGAGGTGCAATCCAAGCGACGACACAAATGAATTTAGATTGTGAACATCACTCAAGAGGTAATTCCAGAGCTCTACCATTAATAGAAAGAAAAAAGTATTTTGGTTTGTCATAATATGATGAAAATGGTATATATTTACCATGGCTTGTTACCAAGGGGACGCGCGCTATCACGCAGGGCGAACTCCCCCGCGCGCTATCACGGAGGGCGAACGCTCCGTGGAAAGCAAACGCGACCATTGCGCGAAAGGCCCTGGGGGTATGGCAGGGAGAGAGGGAGGCGCGGCGACACTGTGCTCCGGCACCAAAGGCGTATATTGCAACCAAGGCAGTGCAGGAGGGAGCGGGGGGCGGGGGGGGGGGGGGCGCAGCTTCTCTGCCAACAACCGTGCTCGTACGTTAGCTGTGGCGGTCACCTGTTCCGTCTCTTATCTCCACACGGCTGTGACCTTTGTATGCGCTGTGCATTCACTGCTCAGTTTCCGTTGAAGCAATAGATCGCACGAACCTTCGCCCGCTGCGGCGGCTAAGCTTGCTGCCAGCGTTTTGACAGTCGTCTGCAGTCATTCAGTGTGATCTATTCATGTTTGCTTGTGCGCTGACACCACGCTTGTTAATTCAGTTAGTAATAGTCGAGCCTATCTCACATGCTCATTTTCCAGCTTGCGCTACACATGCACTGCTGCCCGGATCGGCAGTGCAGCGCTACAGGTGTGTATATATCCCTTCGCACCCGCACGTGCTGCCCACGGGAAGCGCTTCTCATCAACACCACCGTTTCACACGCGCCTCTTCTGTCGGTCTACTTACGCCGCAGCACACCTGCTTACTTACTAAGCTCATGTTTACTACAATTCATATTGCTACCAAAGCCGCTCGCCTTACATCGTATGACATCGCTGTGTTGCTATCGCATTCATTGCTTCGCCCTTAAGGCGAAACTGATATTTTTTGTAAAGTTTAAGAGGTTGTGGTAAAGAAATTTCAGAGTCCAACTTCCTCCAGCATGCTAGTGTTGGTTTGCCTGCTTGGATGCAAAGTGCAGCTATGGTGTCATTCCTTGTGTACTTGGTGTAAATGAATCTGAGCGCCCCATTTTGAATCTTTCCTAGTGCCAAGTTTAGGTACTGTTCATGTGGGTTCCATACTAAGCTGTCATATTGTAATATTGACCTAACCAGTGCCTTCTAAGCAGCAATTTTACTGACGGGGTAGTCGCCACTATTTTTCTATGCTGAAATCCTAGTTGCTTAAAAGTATGCGTGTATGCATCATTGACGTGAATCTCCCATTTCAATGACCTCGTTATTGTGGTGCGAAGATATTTTACCGAATCGACTCATACCACAGAGGTATTCATTAGTTGAAAATCACTTTTTTACAAGTTAGTCACACGTGGTTTTGCTTGTTTTAATTTGCATACTCCAATTGTAGCACCAAGTCGCAATGTTTTCTAGACACTTATCTGGTCATTGGCTGTTTCGACAGGACTGTAAATATAAACAGGAGACTCATTGGTGAAAAGCCTTGTTACCCCTCGTTCCATACATTAGTAGATGTCGTTAATATAGTGCAGGACCTAGTACCAATCCATGCAGCACACCAGAAAAAACACCAAGATGGTCCAATTCAGCATTATTTATGCAAACAATCGGAGACTGATTGGGCAGATAGGCTTCAATCCATGAAACAAATTTTGACACTAATTCTAACAGTTTTGAGTTTTAAGACTAGTATGATGTGTGTAAGATGTGGTCGAAGGCAATTGAAAAAAAAATCTATAAATACTATCAGGCTGAAGTCTCAAATGAATTGTTGTAGCAAGGTCGTGTATCATTTCTTGAGTGAAATCCGAGGGGTGCTTCCTAAATATTTCTGCTTTCCAATTTTCAAATGCACCTGCAAACTAATGGCCATCTTTTAGCAATAGCTGTGGTTTTCCACACACAGAAGTCTGTGTAGACAGAACTTTGAGGGATCTTTATTGTATGCTTGCAATGTCAGTTAAGCAAAACAAAAATGTACGTTGTGCATTTTGGTGCAAATATGTTCTTTCATAAATCAAGAGTGCATTATATTCAGGTGCATTTTTATTTCCTGCCTTTAAACCCGCAAAAATTGGATGCAGGTTAGGGTCGAGTAAGTACGATACTTAACTATTTTTTTGCCAGCTCTAACATGGTGGCAAAGAAAAAAAAATGCATATTGAGATGCACATAAATTGAACTCAGTATGGCTGCATTTCGCTTCTATGTGCAAAGTACTGCTTCACACAATCAAGTTCATACTTAATTGCTTCTTAACTATAAGCACTCACTACAAAAGGCACCAAGTACCATCCTACCATCTTGATTTTCTATCAACTGAGCCTGCGTGTCTTGGAACAATACAGTCGACTCCCGATAATTCGAAGTCGCTTAATTGGAAATTTCGGTTAATTGGAAGTGAAGCAGGGGTCCCGTCAGTTTTGCATGCAAACCAACAGACAAAAATGCTCGGTAATTAGAAGTTAGAAGTCTAAAATAGTGGTTAATTAGAAGTTATTTCTCAATCGGATGTCTCCACGTGATCGTAATGTTAGAGAAATTTCCTATTTTTAAAGTGAAAATCAGCTTTGCATGCCGCACGGGCATCGTTGGCATCGCAGCTGACTACAGCGCCACAGCTCATGAAGCGTCAATGTTAGGTACTGGCGTCTTCGGCATCGCAGCTGACGACAGCGCCGAAGATCATCAGGCGGCAAGGTTAGCCGCGTCACGTGGTCTTTCTGTGGCGTTGACGTACTAGGCCTCTCTGTGCTCTCCGTTTGTTTCCTCGAGTGTTGTAGTGCGTCAGGCCTCGTTGCACAGAGGTTCCGCTTGCGGCGCGCCGCATATCACCTGCAGTCGCGACAATGGCAACCCGCGGACCTTATCGGACGCTTGACTTGGCGACGAAAGTAAAGATTATGAAAGAAGTTGAGGAAAGAGGCATTGCCAAGCAGGACATCGCGCGAAGGTACGGCATCAAGCCCAACACTCTTTCAAACTTCCTGAAGAGCAAGCGCTCGATACTCGAAGCAGTTGAAAAAGACCAGTTCAAGATGTCTCGCAAGAGAATGCGCACCGGCGCCCATCCGGAGTTAGAGCAAGCGTTGCTCATTTGGATTAGGGAGGCACGGAGCAATCACCTTCCGCTCAGTGGCGATATCGTTGCAGCGAAAGCCTTATCGCTTGCGGCGATGTTAGGAATTGAAAACTTTGCCTCTTCAGATGGCTGGTTGACACGTTTCAAGCAACGTCACGACCTGGTGTTCAAAAGCGTGAGTGGCGAAAGGGCGTCCGTCGACCAGGAAACATGTGCGACGTGGAGAGAACAACAGCTTCGCGAATACTTGAGCGAATATAAGCCGGAAGACATCTTCAATGCCAACGAGACGGCACTTTTTTACAAGATGGTACCCGAGAAGACATTGACCTTCAAGGACGATGACTGTGCTGGAGGGAAAAGCAGCAAAGAGAGAGTGTCCGTTTTGATTGCCACGAACATGACTGGCAGGGAGCGATGTCACCTGCTGGTGCTCGGCAAGGCCGCTAAGCTTAGATGTTTTAAGGGCGTCAAAACGCTGCCCGTCTATTACGCATCCAATAGAAAGGCGTGGATGACGTCGGAACTATTTAAAGACTGGCTACATAAACTAGATCGCAAGTTCGCATCATCTAACCGTAAGGTATTGCTTCTTGTTGATCAGTGCAGTGCCCACATGAATGTGCCGGCCTTGAGTGCCATCCGCGTCGCCTACTTGCCAGCCAACACAACATCGGTGTTGCAACCTATGGATCAGGGGATCATAAAAAATGTGAAGGTGCTGTACCGAAAGCACCTTCTCGAGCGGATGCTCTTGTGCATGGAGAGCTCCATGCAGTACGAGGTGAGCGTCCTCAGTACTATCCACATGTTAGCGCAAGCGTGGGGCCGCGTTAAAGAAGAAACAATTGCAAACTGCTTCAGGGCATGTGCTTTTAGTGCAAGTGTGGCGGGAGTTGGTTCGTCTTCTCCAGCGGGGGAAGCAGACACAAGCGAGCTTGACGACCAAACTCTTCAAGCAGCTCTCAGTGACGTCACTTTCGAAGAGTACGTCGCCGTTGATGGCACTGTTGAAACGTGCAGTGCACTGACGGACAGTGAAATTATTTAAATGGTTCGGCCCAACGAGGCTGCTAACGAAATTGACGGGGACAACATTCTAAGTGAGCCACAACCTGCGGCTGCTGATGTAGCTGCGGGCCTTGCCATCGCGCAGCGGTTTTTTGCTGCAGAGAGCAATGCCGACGAAGCACTCGGCCACGTCTACAGCCTGCAGAACTTGCTCTCCGTAGCAAGATGCCGCAAGCAGAAGCAGACGGCAATAACCGATTTTTTTTCAGTCATTTTCGAATAAAAATATCCGTTTTTGTTTTTTGTGGTTAATTGGAAGTTCGTTTAATTCGAAGTTTTTCGCAGTGCCCGTGAACTTCGTATTAACGGGAGTCAACTGTAATGAGTATCGTTGATGCATTTATTGATGGTCTCACAATCTGCGAGTGAATGGATACTGTTCATTCACATACCTCTAGACAGGGGGTGCTTGGAATAAATGCCCATGCTCAGATTGATTATTTTTTCGTAACTTCGAGTTAATATTTTCCTACAAGACGCATGCAAATACATGACAACAGTGCAAATTGAAGCCTATATGGCCATTTACCCAGTGCGATGACAGTAGGTGTGAGAGGCAGCTCTTCCAGCTTTTCCGTTATGCTTGTTCCTTCCTGAAAGAAAAAAAAGGGGGGGGGGTGCGATTTGCACCAGTAGCACCAAGCACTTAGTGAACTGTTTTCCTTTCAAGACATCAGTTAGTACAGAAACAGAATGTCACCTGGTATGCTGCTGCCTATGGTGAAGTGAGCTGTTTACACAGTGATAAAACGAAATATACAGTGCTAGTGCAATGGAAGTGAGAAGTTATGTTTACAGCTTCTGGTTCCACTTCATTTTACCCCTCAAGTGGTTGATATTAACTTGCATAATATTTCATACTACATGCTTTTACAAAAGTAACTTCGATGCCCTGCACTGCACTTATGTAGCACTAACACTTATGTAGCACAAATTGATTGAAAATTTGTGCACAATCAATGGTAGGTTGAATGCAATCAGGAGGCCACTACACAGCAAGCAGCATTTCTTTTTAGCCTCATTGCTTTGGCATTTTACAGTTATGTGAAAAAAAAATAAAGATCGAGTTTGTAAATGATTGAACAATGCTACAGCAACAGCTTTGTATGTCATAAACATTGTTAATTTTGCACGTAATTTTCTGCTAACAATTTCACGCATCTGATTAAATTACAAGCCAAACCTTGAACATTGTGATTCCAAGGGTAGCACTGAGATTACGAAGTGTATTATGGAATTTGAAAGGCTACCACAGCTAGCAAAGTCTAAGTGGGAAGAAAGTTCGAGGCTATGATTATGAATACTTAAGTTCAGTAGTAATGAGCAGAGGGTGAAATTTTAGGGATTAAAATGGGGGTTTTGGAGGTGCCTAGTTTAGGTGCAATGAAATCTCAAATATGCACACTAAACTATTTCGAATTACAATGCGTTCTATGCATTGATTTTGTTTAGCCCGTTTTTATTATATGTAACCGACTGGTTACTTGTGATGCCTGAAAGGCAGCAAATGCATGTTATGCAAGCATTGCCGCTCGCGCCTTTGCTGGGCATAGAAAGGACACTTTGCTGTCAATCCACATATTGCACCCAACATGCCTAAACATCTCATTACACCATAACCTCAAGTATGTCTCTAGCAGTGTATTTGCATATGGTGATTGAGTACTGCATTGGAACAGTCTCGTAGCTTATTCTCTTAACCAAACTCACCTGCTTGCTGGAAAGAAAACGTGCCTCCCCACCGCTTTTCTGCAATATTTGTGCCGAATACATTGCGAAACGTAAAAAGACATGCACCTATAGAACAGCGACTCTACCACACATGACATCAATTATTTGTAGCAATCTCAAAAAATTTAGCCGTCAAATGACAATTACATTCAGGAGAGCTACCATCAGGAGTAGGACAATGTTTTCATGTCAGTACTAAGGAGGAAACCAAGTAATAAAATGCGACTTACTTCAAAAACTTGGAAAAGCTGCCTTTCATTTTCCTTAAAGTAGGCACACAGAAGTGGCATCAGTGCTTCTTCCGATGCCTTAGCATTGCCTCTTTTTTGTTGTTCTTCAACTTGAAAAATCAAGTACATGGTGTCCTTCTTCAGCACAGGTGCCAAGTGCTTATGCAGCAGCGGTGCACATGCTGCCATGTTTTCCTCAAACACAGCCTGAAACAAAAATAAAACACTCACTAAGATACACGACCCCCACATATGCATGTGTGCTGCAAGCAAAATATGACAGTTAAAAATGTACGATTCCTTGTGTCTCATACGTAATCTGTTTTTCGAGAAGGAAATGCCTAACCAATGTTTACATTTGGAAAAAAGTTTGCACACGTCTGCATCAGAAAAAAAATGGGGTTATTCAGCAAAAGGAATTGTTATTTAAAAAGAACAAATCACAATTTGATAAAATACACAGTTGCAATTTTATGAGCAAATGTCATTGCCCATCATGTATAATATTCCATGCAGGTACGGCAATGTTTTGTCATGATACAAAAACCAATTTAATAGCTCAAAACCTGGAGAAAAAAAAGTTGAAAAAAAAAGCTAGAAAAGCACATCACAGAACATTTATTATAATTTGACGATTTCCTTGATTGAACGTAAGCAACACTATACTTTTATGTTAATTTGTCCTTTGTGAAGTCTTTAGGATACTTATGCAACCTAAGAATGGCTTCCGCCTTTTTCCAAAAGGTTTATTTCTGCTGCTGTCATTTGATCTTGCAACATGGCATGTTTATTGTACCGCCAGTGCTTTTATCGTGCAACATATTCATGACAGTGATAGCGCTAAGAGACTTTATGGCTTGTAAAAACACTTCGTGCTAAGTTCTTCTAGCAAGTAAAAATAAGCTCCCCACAGAAAACCCATATTTCATGCTGTATCATTTTCAGGTTAACAAAAAAGCAAACCCGCTCACAAATTTTCGTGCAGTCATTCAAGTGCAAAAATTTCTCAAAATAAACTGTTTACTAGCTTTTTTTCATGTTACACATTCAACTTATGTCATACATTGAAAGAAGAATTAACTTAAAATTATTTCCAATGTTACAATTTGTTTTTTTTGCTAGACATGACAGATTACAAGTAAATATGCCATGATATTTTTTTATGCTATAAACTATGAAAAAGTTCAAAGATTACCATATACAGGGTGTCCCAACCTACATGCAGTACCATTTAAAAATATGCAAATACCACGTAGCTGGACAGAACCAAGGTAACGTTGTTTGCCATCGCTTGGAGATACTCAAGATTTTGTTGCATTCTGCCTAATAGTCTTAAACTTCTCGAATATTATAATTCAATGAAAAGTGCTAACGAGAATATTGTGGAGCAACATCAATTGCCACGCAAGACTGGACGCTCAAGGTACTTTGCGTGTATTTGTTGGCTTCTTTCACGCTCGGAAAAACACTTACGTAGCACGTATTGAGCAACAAAATGCTGTATCAGTTTTTCCATGTTGCTCTAACTTAATATAACGCCAATGCTGTAACACAGTGCATAGATTGTCTGATGCCATACAGCAGCACATACTACTACAGTCTGCTGTAGATCACAAACTACTGTTACAGGTAGAAGAGTGGCTTGCTACTTATGGCAACTGAATGCCATGCAGGCACACATGACAATAGCTGGCTGCGTTTTATGCCTTTCACTTGTATGCCAGGCTCCCTGAGGGCTAACAATTTCTTCTGAATAGGCATTTTTTTTATCAAAGTGAATGAATGCTTTTAGGTTCTTGCACTTAGTTCTCCTGTTTCCAGGTAAACATGGCCAGCTGAGCAATCTTTCACAGAAGCTAGCTTCCACAATGTCCTGATGTTTCAGAAAGGAAAAATACTCAAGCTTTCCATTTTTAACTTGACAATTCATATCTTGCATGGCAGATATTGTTGGTACCTACATTGATCGTTATGTGTATGATCGTTATGTACATTGATCGTTATGAGTACTGCAAACGATGAAGAAACACAGGATGAGCACTGAACTTCAACTACATTTTATTCACAGGAATCGCCTCATTGAAAACAAACGAAAACTGTACTCCCAGCTTTTGCATATCACAATATCAGAGAAAGAGTAGATCAAGAGAGAAATAATTAAAAAATAAAATTACACTGATCACAGGAATAAGCTAAAAATAAGAACCTTATACGTAGACATTATTGGGGACATGCTACATACAAATCAATTGTGGAACACTGTGCGCATGCTTAGCCCTTTTCTAACCGGGTTCACTTTCTATAAGTGACACAGCTGTCAGGCTGCTGCATGCACTCCCTGGTTTCTAGCTGTGGTATGCTTCTACCAGCTAACGTGCTCTCAGATTTTCATGCTGGAAAGCACATCAGCATTAAAACCAGCGTGACGACAACTCTTGCAATGCAAGGCCAAGAGAGAGAGAGGGAGGGAGTGCATGCTCCAGCCAGACATCTCCGTCACCTTTGGATAGTGAAATAACGTTAGAAAAGGCTAAGCATGTGCACAGTGTTGCATAATTGATTTATAAGTAGGATGTCACGATGATGTCAGCAATAAGGTACTCATTTTTAGCTTACTCCCGTGATCCATTTTTTGCGATTCATCTTTTTAAGTTCTTTTCTCAGTCTACACTTTTTCTGTTATGTGTGAAAGCTGGAAGCACAGTTTTTGTTACTTTTCAAGGAAACGATTTCTGTGAATAAAATGTAGCTGGAGTTTAGCACTCTTCCAATTCATTTCTTTCTCTAACTTCATTGTTGCCACTACCTGTTGCAATGAATCGAAACCAACTCGCCCAATTTTCCCCGTTCTCTTTACTTTTCTTTCCCGAGAACTTGACAGGCCTTTTCTTCACCTTGTATTGCAGTACCAAAACCTCTTAAGTTATTCTAAGGCATTGCCCTTACACCCTTACATGGCTTTGGCAGACTTGCATGTACAAGTGCAAAATGTATTTTCATTATAATGTACATGTCAGGGTTTCAATTTTGAAATGGTGCAAATCTGCAGTTGCTTATCACCACGATTATTAGGCCTTGAAAGAGCCACAAGTGAACATGCCCACTGTGGCTGGCTATGCTGGGCGAAAGATTTTTCATTTCGCTTAAAGATGAAAAGTGATGAAGAGCAAAGCAAGGAATACAGCCATGCACCTTTAAACTGTGGCATTCTCTTAGTGTTCTCATTGTTCGTGCATGCGTACTCATTTTTTTGGAGTGGTGCAGAACAGAACAGTGCTGTTGTTGAAGTGCGCAAGCCCTTTTTCTTCCAAGTTTCTCAGCTACGTTGTGAACTCCCCTCCGAGACGGATGCATTACCACAGTGGTTGATACCATAGCTTTAGAAGTACTGCCAAAAGTTAACAGCACGCACCTAATAATGCTGCATGTATACACAACCGTACTCCTAATTCACCACTCCGATCTGTCAGTTATTTTTCACCTTTACAGCAGAAAAATAGTTACCTGTGTAAACAATTTTAATGTTGCAAAATGCAGCATCACCTTAAACATGATTCTCTATAGAATAGGAGACAAGTACTAGTACACTTTTCATGGTAACATATCATTAAGGCAGCCCCATCCTCCAAGTTTCTTACCTGCTTAAGATCACATTTTCCAATAGCATGACACACTACAGCATCAATGTCTATGTTTAACAGGCTTTAGCTACAAGAGCCACCCTTGAAATGTCAAATGACAAAATGAAAAGATACATGTAATCGCTAGTGCAATAGACATGAAATGTGCTTGACGTAAAAAGATTTTAATGGTTATTCAACGTGGATAGAAATATAAATAACAGAAGTTGAAAATGTCGCAAGATGATGTATAAGCTGTTGCCATGGGAAACATTATATAAAATGTAGCATATTAACTGAGGGCTGATTCTGAATAAACAAATTTTGCGTGCAGAAGCGCTATACATCAGAGGTTTACAGAAAATATTTTTTTGTCTTCCAAAATTACATACCGACTAACACACAAATATTGAAGTGGCTACAGAACAGTAGCTATTATGACAAAATAATGACGTTACCTTTGCATTTGGAGAACTGCAGACTCCTTTTTCGTTTGCCTGAACAAGCACCTCTGCTAAAGTGGTAGCATGAGCCACCTTTTTCACCACTTGATCGCCACTCCAAATTTTAATAAGTGGCATAGTGGACTGTTTCCTGCAGTGCAGTGGCGAGAAGCTTGTTGAGAAGCATCAAGAAACACTTTTGTATAGCGAAGAACCTACAGTATTCACTGCACTGGTCAGTGATGACACTTATGCGAGCTGCCACACCAAATAACTGGAACTTTCAGAACTTGTAAGTTCCATCTAACAGTATAAATCACAAAACACCAGGTAACAGACAAATGCAAATGTGTTGCAAAGCAAACAATGCAACTACGTGCTCCAAGCCCAGGGGCATGGAAAAGAGTACAGACTGTCCAGTACATCTAACATCACATACAGAGCAGTTGATATCAATATTGCCTACTTGGGCAAGCAAGTTTCACACGGCAATTCACACAAGAAATGCAACTTGGCTTAACATAACAATTGAAAAGAGTTTTTTACATAATAACAAGCATACCACAAAGCACGCTTTGCTTCAAGACAGCACTATATCAGAGTTTGCAGGCTACAATTTATATTTTACTCTGAGAGTACAACTATAAACTGATACAAATATTGGAACATCGACAACAGTAGCCATCTTTCTAGTATGATACAGCAGAATCTTGATAGAGCAAAGCCGCATATAGGGAACATCTGTGTTGAAGAGAAATACTGCGTTGCTTAAGCACGAGTAAGCACACATATACAAACTAATTTATATAGAAACGTTGCAAGGCGAGAAGGTGGTGGCATTGCTGGTGCTGCTACAACTGCTTGTGATTACACTCAGACAGGTGTCCATTAATTTTTTTAATTGATATAGTTAAGATGGTCATAACGAATAAACTGATATATGAAACCGTGGGTAGTTGTGCCATAAACAAAAGTACAGTTTTCAGAAAATTATGGGAGTAAACAATACTTGCACTCACCATGGTTATTTCAGCGAACCATTTCAATTTACAATTTATGCCTGAATGCACACACTGGCTGCTTTGAAGTCCCATCAGAGTGGTAACTATGCTTTCCTATTACAGAAATGGTGGCAGAATCCATACATGCAATGATAGCCTGCAAATATGGGGCCGAGAAAGCTTTCCTTTTGCAAGCGATTTTTGCCATTGTCTGGTCACCTTGAATAACGATTTGTGCATTAACAGGATTGCTTGGAATTAGCATTCACCATTCTTTCTACAGTAAGAACTTTTCTGTAAATATAGGCACTACATTTCAACAAGTAGCAAACTTGCACTCCTTTAGAACCCACTGTGCATGGCAAAGCTTAATCGTAGTCACAGAAAAGCAAAATGGTGAACTAAAGCTGTAGTGAAGATACCAATATAGTGAAGGTCTTCCCTGTATCAACAACTGCACTGTAACACGGTTCTACTGTATAATGTACCATACTGAGTGGCTTTGCTGTATATCGAGTGTCTGCAGTAAAACATGTAGGACTAAAATACTATATGAAGCCCTATCAACAAGGCAAACTTTTTTTTTGCTATTGCAAGGCATGCTTTTTCATTCAACTTTTATAACAAACTTCACAGTGAGGTATAACAACAGAATTTCGATACACAATTGAGCATGCAAAACCAGCCTGATAGTGCTCACAGCGTTTCAGGAAATGACAAGTTCAGTCTAATAACAGTGGCACCATTGAAAGCGTAGGGCTGGTAAGCTGTCCTGTCTAGCAGCTCAAAAGGGCATAGGAGTTCTGTTGTGCAAGCTGAACTTTGCAACACATACAACGAGAGACCTGGCAAGCATGCTGAACGAACACACTTAACTAACAGAAATATTTCTGCAGAGATGTTTTTCACAATGGCAATTATTAAACCAAACACAGGATCAAACCTTGTTCCCGACACAAGAACATAGTCATCGACTGCATACATGCAACCATCCACAGTGGCTTTCTTTAGCAGGACACTATGCTCACGAATCTGACAATGCACAACCTCACTCTGAATCCTTGTTTGCTCATCCTGGCTCATGTCTGTGAACACTGGAGAAGTGCGGAATAAACCTCGGGCAGCCAGGAATGATTGATAAAGCTGGTGTCGTTCGCTCAATGTCTTTGTGACATTCTTGAAGTTTCGTGAACTGCGTATGCACTGTTTAAAATATTGATGTTTGCCTTCAAATCTCATAGTCCACACGTGGCAGAGTGGGCCAAACTCCTGAATAAGTTCACTGTAATGTAGCATGTAGTGATGCTTTGGCCGTAGTTTGGCACTGGGAAACAGGATACTTCGAGACACTATGTAGTCTTCGGTCAAAATTTTCAGATATGCAACTTGAGCTGCAGTTATTTTTGGTGCCATAATGAGATCGGTTACCTCCATGAGTTTGACCACGAGCTCCCAAGTTGGGTCATTTGTATCGGCCACTTTTGTGCCTATATACAAAGGAAGCAATCTTAACAGCGTCCAATTTTGAATTGCATGGCCCCCAAGCTTGTCACTTTGGCTGGGCACCTTGGCTGGCTTGTTTCGCAGGTCATGAGTGCTGTATTTCAAAGTAGAAATCCTGTTGTTCAGATATTCATAAGTAAACCACCTTTTCTTGGTGACAAAATACCGAATGTATAACGGCAAGTCATGTCGAACTACACCTTCAAAAAGGTCATGTCCAATACATGGAGGCAATCCTGACCGGCACACATGAAAGTGCCTCAGTACATGAAACGGGGAGTTATTTACAATGCCACAGTCACTCTGTTCATTACTGCTTTCAAGCCGTTCAAGTGACTGCATATACTTTTCTGGGGTCCGCCTTTCCCCAACTAGATGTGGTTTCTCATGAAATTCTAAACGAGTCAAAAGGCAGAAACGGCAAATGAATGCGGATGTGCTGAAGCTCTGGGTGAAGCCACCAATCATATGACTTCCAAGGTTATCACCCACTACGAAGTCCAACCGTACATGGTGGTTCACTCCATTAATTGGCAGTCCTTTCTGTTCCAGCATCACTAAACTTTCGGTTAATGGCTGTAAAACCTTCTGGAGCCCAAATTCTCTTACGTCTTTCTGGCGACAAAGCATCACTAGCTGCATGCTCTCTACACGCGACCTGCAGTACAGTGGCAAATTCCCAAGGGTCATATACACCGCAAGCAACTTGAAATGGCCCTTTGATGAGCCCAGTGGGTTCACAATTTCAAACTCGTCCTGATACAGGATTATGCGTATGACATTTTCATCGGACTGTTTGAAAGGCTGGCAGAAAATATAATCATGGTAGCACCCATCTGACGCACTGGGTTGACCAGTAGGTGCATGACAGAGCAAGAAACATATCAGGTCTTCAATTGGAACATAACAGCAAACTGATGCTACATTCTGCTTGTTCATACCCAGGGTGATCTCTACAGGTGGCACGAAACAGAAGTTTGCTTTATAATATTTGTGCTTAGAATAGGATGAGTTGAGGACGAGAGATGCAGTTCCAAAAGGGTCTATAGAAAGTGCCGAATTTACAGCAGCAAGGGTATCATTTGAGACAGCTTTTGAAACCTCTTGTAAAGTCAAAGTACGATTCAGGCTATGAAGATTCTGCATCTCTTTGATAATGTTTTGCACAGTACTAGCAGGTACGTGATGCTGGCTCTCAAGTTTCAGAAGAAACAGTGCAAAATTATCAGTAAAAAGGTTCTCATCGAAATGGCTGCTGCTACTAGGCTCTACATCATGGCTTCGCACTACGCTCATGGACAGACTAGATTCTTCAGTTTCAGCAGTTCCTGCTTCCATTTCAATGTCAGCATCTGGCCCTTGCAAGTGCTGTAGAGCATCTGTAGTGCCACTGTGGTATCTTGACACATGCGTTCTGAATGACTGAGCTGTCGTCAGCACACTGACACAACCTGTGAAAGGGCATGTGACAGAGTCTGTGCCACTACTAAAGTGTGTAGCAATGTGCGACAAAAACATTGTGCGGGTCAGTTCACTTGCTTCACATGAGATCACCGGGCAGATGTAAACTGCATTTTCTTCTTTTCGTCGTTTTCTGTGATGTCTGAAGAGATGGCTTTTCAGGCTTTCATAGTTCTTTAAAACAGCATCACAAGGCTCACTAGGGCAGAGGGCACCACCCAGCACACTGCTGTGGTACTTGTAGTGATTGAAGTAGGCTGGCAACGTGGAGAAAGTTTGTACACAAAGACGGCATGCCGACATTCTTCATGTGGCTGCAATGGAGATACAGCAATCAACTTCGCTATTCAAGAAAGCCCACTCTCTGAATGATTCCCAGTTTAATAGCCTGAAATATTTAATTTACTTGCACATCCAATCACAAATGAACGAACACACTTGCTATGCAAAGGTCCCAATTTAATGCAACACGTGGTTCAAAAAATTGGAATTTCTTTGAAATCTACGGCATGCAAAGTGGAATGCATTTCGGCATTCGCATTGCCTAGTTGAGGCTGCAGTCCTGAATTGCAGGATGCACACCTGGGTAGGTAATTCCACATTCCTGTGGAAGCTGCAGTTCATGCATTTATGTTCACCTCTGTACACAACTCGTATGTACCCATCCTTGTGAATAAAACAGCATGCATTAATAAACTGACTTTTCCTGCCCATGGCACATTTTTGATTGGGAGTAAAATGCAATAGCTGCAACGAATAAGGAAAAAAAAACTCTAAGGTAGAAGCTGACCTTTAACTGTATGTGCTAAGCACACAACCCAGTATACTTTGACACATTTTAATATGAGCATTATGTAAGATTGATGCAAGTGTAATCTAGTTTTACATATGAAATGATTGACTTCATAAATGAAGGATGACTGATAAGCTTGGAATTATCAACTGGGTGACTTCCTCTGAAGGTATAGATACCTTATTTCAATTTCATAAATACAATGCACGATACAAAACAATGCTAATAATATTACTGCAGATAAATTTTATAAGAGCGGTAGCAGTGGAGAGGCAGCAAGTTTTCTGCAGTCCTTGCTCCCACAATTGAAAACAATGCAAACTCAACCGTTTCAAAATATAAATCGCTGACCGACTGCATGTAAGAAGAAAACGGCTGCACCTCTCGGTAAACTGGAAAACGGTGACATGGGCATCGTACTTCAACTTATTACATATGCACCCCATTATGCAAAGACGCCTGTAAAATTCTCGCGTGAACACTAACAGTTTTGCACGCGTGCAAGGTCACCGTGTCTACAATAAACATCGCAGTGTGACGCTATGGCACGTTACGATGTTATGCCCGTCTGACGTGAACACCGCAAGGCCTATCTCCCCCCCCCTTTTCTTTTTTTCCTTCTATAAAAGAAAAACAAAGCTCGTAACAAGCTCGCACTACAGCACCGAACATATACAGTATATGTAGAACTAGCAGC
Organism: Dermacentor silvarum; assembly: GCF_013339745.2. Taxonomy (NCBI): domain Eukaryota; kingdom Metazoa; phylum Arthropoda; class Arachnida; order Ixodida; family Ixodidae; genus Dermacentor; species Dermacentor silvarum. Next base: position 17,776 of record NW_023606965.1, on the reverse strand, counting down.
TGGTGGACCCTATGCTTAATCGCAAACACAGGCACGGTACAGCGAGTCTAGAGTTGTGCAGCACACTGACGACAAAGGGAGCACGAGGTTTTCCTGCCACTGTACGGCTTGTGCACCGATGTCGTTGAGCAACAAAGAACTTGCATTGTACCCATCGTAACAATTTGACAGGAAATGACTAATACACACATTTCGCACACGACGCGCCAGATATGACAAAGCTGAAGTCAAGCTTACCTGCAATCGAGCGACGATCTCTTGTCAAAATCTCTGCGGCTCCGATGCTGGCACAAAATTGTCCGTGGTGTTCCGCAAACGAGTAGAAAAGCAAAAGGGCACCGAACAAATCGGCACTAGCATATATAGCTACCGCCACACCATAACATGCAATGGATGTTAGCACTCGTTTATACCCATGGATAAATACAATGAAGCAGTAGTACGCTCGAGGAAATGTGGCAAGCAGCGCAGCAGCCGCACGAAAAGTCTTTTTTTGTTATTCGCCGGCTGATTCAAAGCGAATCAAATAAATAAGCACACTCTGTAGATCTGTATATATAGTGTCCAGCCGAATATGCACGCTGAGCCTCGTCTTTCATGCGTTTCGTTTTTACGGACACGCTATGTTTTTTTCAAGAAACGGTAGTAGCGTCCGTTTTTTTACGTATGTTCCCTCCGTTTTTTGCAAAACAGAACTGGAGTCTGTATTTTTACGTAGGATTCGTCTGTAAAATTACGGAATTTTTTTACAGTGTAACCACAGAGGCGTGTTGCTTTTATTTCAGGAACCTGTCCCAGTACCTACTGACCTGGGTGTGGAAACACCATTGTTCGTGCCAGTTGATGGAAAGGAAAGCTGTGTTCACTTAACTGAATCAAACTGGTTTATGGCAATCTTTACAATGAATATGTGTGGAGTACTTTACACTGTACTAACTGTGGCGCTCAATCTATGCAGTTGTTGAAACAGCCAGTGGAGCAGTGTTCTGAAAGGAAACAGATGCTAATGTGCTAGTATTTCAAGCTAATTCATTGTCCGTATAAGTGATTGTCATTGTTCCAGTGAAATTCACATTTCTAAGAACAGACCACTCCTATAACTGTTTTATTTATCTGTGAACAGGAGTGCGTCGCTACAGGAGCAGGAAAATTCGACATTAATCGTCTATGAAAGTGCTTTTATGTAGTGTGATAAGGATTGCATACCCTGTTTATAACTTGAGAAGGTATGCATAGGAAGATACTGTTCACTTCTATAGTGGTATGCCAAGCCATTGTTTCAGGCTAGTTTGTCTGTCATACTGGGAGCATCAGTAACGTTAAAAAAGCGGGAACAGATAAAAAACGACAACACAAAATGCTAACTTCCAATTTTACAACGGCACGTCTTTTTATAGAGTCTCTACGCATGTCCGCAACGGTGTGACATCATGTATAAATGACGGCAGACATACATGACCTTTTAAATAAGTCATTTCTTTATGGGATAGTGACAGGGGCGCAGTGCTAACACACCTGTCTGCTAAGTGTTGAGTATGAACAGCATCTATTATCTCGTGTGTCCGCTATTGTCCGGCTCTGCCCACAATATTGCACTGTTCAAACAAAGGTGCAACCACACTTTTTACAGTGGCACACCAGCCACCCACTGGCAAATTTCTTTACGTTGTTGTTATGCTCCCATAGCCAATTCTTCAGGCATCATCTTATTTGTCCTACATGCAATCTGAAGAATTACAGGGGTAAGCGGTAGATGATGCACTCAGTACAATCAACACCTATTTTCGTGCTTTCTTTTTCACAGTGGCGTCTGGCAGCAGCATTTGAGTTAATCATCCAGCATAGCCTTGCTAGCTTGTTAGGTGTGGAGAATGCTAATTGTACATTCGATTGTTGGGCAGTCTTCTTCAAATTGTGTGATAGCTTATGTATATATGGGACCACAGCTATCACACAACCTGAAAAGGACTACCCAATGGTAGAATGTACAAGTAGTATTTTCTGTACCTAACAAGCTAGCAAGGCTATGCTGGATGACTAACCCATATGCTGCTGCCAGACACCACTACAAAAAAAGCATGAAAATAAGTTTGTTGATTGTGCTGAGTGCATCATCTACCGCTTACCCCTGTAATGCTTTAGATTGTATCTAAGACAAACAGGAAGATGCCTGAAGAATTGGCTACGGGAGCATAACAACAATGTAAAGAAATTTGCCAGTGAATGGCTGGTGTGCCATTGTAAAAAAAGTGCGGTTGCAATTTCTTTGACCAGTGCAGTATTGTGGGCAGAGCCGCACAACAGCTGACACGTGAGGTAATAGAAGCTGTTCATACTCGGCACTTAGCAGACAGATGCACTGGCACTGTGTCCCCATCACTATACCATAAAGAACTGGGAGCATATGTTAGAGGAAAGTAAAAAGAAGAGAGATGCAGATTGTTACAGGAAGGTCATTGCATAAGAAATATATGTGATAATAGTTTAAGTCCTGAATCTATTGCACTGTGCAATAAGAAAAACCCACACCAACGGTTGTGTCCTTCATGTACATGAAAAGTGCTCCAGCACATGTTCTTTTTTTCCTTGAAATGATAAGTAGTTCTATTCAATATGTTCAGTGCTGCATGTGACATTAGATGTTGCCTAATGACCCCCATAGCGCTCCGAGCAAGGTGTGCCACTACTGTGCAATGCAAAACAGCAAAAGCGGTGCTATTGTCCAACTGAAATGACACAGGAAGTCATCGCCTTGTCATCGGTGGAAACTGTATGGGAACACCGAATTACATTGTGCCTAGTTGTGCCTTTATCCTTGCGTTCACTGCAGTGCATGACACCGCATATTGGCCGCTGCCTTCAGAGGTGCTTAGTCGCCCTCTGTTATCATGATCAAGACCATGAGGTTGTTCACAGCGGTTGTGGCAAGCAGTAGTTTCAGTTTTGACTTGGTGCATTGCATGGATTGTCGCAAAACGGCGGAAGCTGTCGAGGATAAATAGTAAAGAGTGTACTGCAGCCTGCACGCTGGCATCCAATCAGCCAGTTACATTGTGATGAACGGGCAATCTGTTAAAAGCCAGCTCACTGGCGAAAAAATAATTGGGATGGACGCTTGGTAGTGAATAGCATGTCTCAGGTGAAGACATGGCCAAGTTGTGTGCTGCTGCCGCACTGCAAAGAAAGTACTTTCTCGAGGCCTTCACCGCTGCCAGCACTATAATCGGTCAATGAAATGACGACACTTGCAGCTCCTGCACTGCTTATGCGCAAAATAGAAACATGATTTGCGGATGAATTCAGTATAAAAATGTGTTGTGGGAACATTTTTTTTATTTTGGTATCCTTAATAATTCAACATTCGGTTAATTCGGAATTTTATCCAGTCCTGTAAAATTCGAATGAGGTTTTACTGTATGCCTTCTCTCGGCGCATGTGTAATTTGAGCTCACTAGGGTACCGCAAAAGCTTTTTTCAGCTTTAGGGTAAGATTGCTAGCCCTGGGCCAAAGCAGCACCTTAAGGGTGCATAAAGGTTCTGTGTGGTTTCTACTCTGCCCCATCGGCTTTCCTAAACTTTTATGAATATCCATCAAAAACGACATATCCCTTACAAAAGGTACTTGTCGTTGACAGATGAAATGTGGTACAGCCTCTGAGCTATAATTGCTGTCCCTGGGCTGTGATCAGGGAAGCTTAATTAACTAGAACTTTCCTACAGGCAGGCTGTAAACTTTCAATCTTTTTGCATATATCTTGGTTTTCTCCTGGAGTGCCATCACTGTCTGGCAGCCTGCTTTTCCTTAGTAACTGTTGCCTTTCTTTAGCCATTATTTCAGCAAAAGAGCCTTTTTCTGAGAGTGCATGCTATTTTTTATTTGAGTAGCTAACCTCTTGCAATTTTTATCTTTCGAAGGTTCACATTGGAAATTGCCTCTTTGTGCCAGTAAATGGACTTGGGTGAGCCAAGCGAAGACAGACAGCACATTTGCAAGAGAAATTGTGCGATGCCTGTGGCAACCAAAGGAGCTTCTTAACAGGAGCGTCACTGGAAAAGTCTGCATGCGCAAATTGAAGGAGGGCGGGGATGCCAAGCCAGCATTGACACCACAAAAACTTGGTGCAGTGCGAAGTAAGTAGACACTGTCCTGCTAGCTCATGTTTTCATAAGGATTGCAAAGTGTTTTAAAGTTAAACGGAGTGCCTATCGCACAGTGCTTTTTGTGCATGAATATAAGAGGTTGTCAGTAAGATGGGATTGTAGTGATGTGATCTCTTGTATAGGCCAACACAGTTGACATCTACACATCAGGGACATGCATAGCTGTATGTCTATACTTAGTGATGTGCTGTCGCTAACAAAAACTACCGTTTAGTTTCTATAGTGGTATTAAAGGTGCATTAATTTTGGCTATCAGAATTCTGTAACTGCATCTATGCAGTGTTTTCCATCTGCAAATTCCGTAATGTGGTAGCAAAAAGCTGTGCAGTCTGTGTATTCACTTGCATGAGCTGGTTATACTTGTTCATTTAATACAAAAGGCGTATTTAAAAATATTATGAGTATTTCTGTAGTATTGCAATGCGGCAGCAATTTATATTGTTTGTAAAGCAAGAACATTCAACAAGACAATTCGAGGACGAGCACTAGCTTTCAACTGCTGTGGTTTATCTCAATTACTTAAGTAAAAAACCCATAAACATTTGTGTTTCTTTTGTATTGTATCTCTGTGGAATGTTTGCGCTTTACACACAATATCATGCAACAACTAGCCCAATCAGTTACGCTATGGAGCCACCTATTGTGCATGTCGGTCCCAGTGGCTTGTTGGAAAATAATGTGGCTGCTTTGTTTCATTTACATTTTTGTGCAGAGGCATACGAGCACTTCGTATCCAAAAACCCAAGCGCTGTGGAAACGGACGCCAGGAGGCTAAAAGACCTTAACAAGCATCTCGCGACGATGCTTCGCGATGCAAAATAAAGGTGTTTTTGTTGCATGCCCTAAAAAGTATCCTCTTTGTCTCAGAGCTGGCGTATCACCTGATATCATAGTGCGAGCCTCAATATAATGTTGGCAGATGATGTTACTGCGTATAACTCCATCAAAAATTTTACAGAAACAAAAGAACTCGTTCGACACGAAAGAGAACAGTTGTAATAGTAGCTATACAAAAATAGTGTAATTTTGCATAGCTAAACGAGAACATTTTTGTTTAGTGAGTCGGGAACCGAGGGGTCGCAGCGGAGCGCCAGAACAAGAGGACCAGCTCGGCAGGCTTTCAGAACGGACTAGCGCGTGCCGTGCTTGCGCCGCTGACACGCGGCGCCCAACATTATTTTTCTCGTCAGTCGCAGCCGGCCCCAAGGCGCCGGCCGAGAGCGCTTACCTTAGCAGCGTCGGTGGGCGCTACAAGTGTATACACATACGAGAACGACATCGTTGAAGGTAGCCATGCGAGAACTGTCTCGTTGAGCATAGCTAGACGAGAATTATCTCGTTCAATGTACCCATACGAGAACGATCTCGCTCAACGTAGCCAACGAGAATCTCGTTCAGTGACGAGATCCACTCGTACACACGTGATGTACGAGATCTCGTTGAGTCTACGAAGCAATAATCGCGTACAGAAGTTCTCGCACAATTCTCGTACATATTTTTTCAATAGGGCGCTCTCGTAAGTACGGCCATAGAGTAACATAGTAAACGTTGTTACTCTATGGTACGGCAGAGTGGGCCTCTCCGTACTTTTAAAGTTGCATCCGACTACAGGAAATTGCATAGAGTTCACGTTTTTCGTTTTTGAATGAAAACTCGTTCAGATAGACTCTAGGGCCAGATTCCCCTCTAGGCACTATAGTATGAAACTCTATGATATGCCCCTCGCCAGATGGTGTAGCGTCGAACCCTGGACTACAAAATTAACATTCGTCAAGTATTCACTTTATTATTTACAATGTCATGATGAGCCTTTTATCATCACTTGGAGCATCTGCAGATGTCTGAACGAAACCTGCTTAGCATATCGTCTGTGATAGCAAACTTCTTCAGTGACATCTTGTTTCTGTACTTTGTCTTTACGCAAGTGACCTTACTGAAGACACGCTCCACCACTGCATTTCACACTGTGAACGAAAGGCATGCCAGCGCATACAATGCAAGTTCCTTGTAGGGCTTTTCACCCATGGCATTTTCAAACTTGAAAATCCCTGCCCAGAATGTTACAGAATCCTCTGGAAGTTTGCCTTCGAAAACGGCCTCCTCACTCCAAGGATGCATAATTCTCCTGTACTGTATTTCAATAACGTCCAGGTTTTCTTCAATCAGATGTTGAAGTGGAAGTTGCAAAACAGAATGGCTTGCAGTTTGAGACAAGACTCGTGAATGGTGAAGTCCACTCATGCCCTGAAAGATGGCTTGATTGGAGGGAAGACGCTTTTCCACTTCCTGGAAAACGTTTTCCCCAGATTTCACCAGATGTTGCCTGCTGTAGATGTTTGCTAGCCTGGCCACCTAAAGCTCCAGATTTTCACCAGATTTTCAAAATCTGGTGATGAGTTTCACCAGATGGCAACGCTGGCTGGGACAGCCTATATATGTGACTACTGGTGAAGTACCAGCTGCATTGCAGCGTCCTTAGCATTACAGGTATTGCAGGTGATTGGTGCTCTGTTGGAGAAAGAACCCTTGCCAGTTCTAACACTGCCTAATACCTGTAAAATAATGTTCATTTCTGAGATGGATGTACCCAGGCACCTTTATATGTCTTCTGCATCGCCTGACTTCTTAGCAGCTTGCAATTAATGGCACTAGCCATTCTATATATGTCTCATTCGTTGCTCTTTGCTTGGGCTTGCTTGTCAATAAATAGTGCTCCTGTACAAAAAAAAACCTTATCTTCATTGTCTCCTTTGGTTGCTAGCTCATTGCTCCATGGTAATTTTAAAGTGAATCTCTCTTTGCCTGCCCTTCTCAATAGGCATGGCTGCTGGCTGCTGCTTGGTCAGGCATTATCTCGACTCGCCCACTCATCATGATCACTCTCAGTATATAGTATTTCTGCATATGTCTAATGGAGTTAAATATGCGTCGAATGCAAGTACCAGTGAACAGGGTTGTATAGACATATGCCTAGTATTAGATACTAAAGGAGTGCCAGGTCCAAAGCATCTTGTTGACCTAGTTGGTACACATTCATTTTCGTGAAAATGGCATGAAACAGGACAACACATAGTCAGGACGGGACAGGTGCCACTAACAAATTTTTATTATATAGAGTCAGTGCAAGACTATTATACAACATTCTCTTCCCCCGCCAGTGCAAGTGCAAACTCAAGACATTCATCACATAAAAGCATTCCCTGAGATACTGAATATCGCACACATTCAATAATACAGATTTGTCACATGTTTGTCACCTTCTTGTTATAATTCATAAAAAACCATTTCTACTGCTTCATGGGCAACCTCCCTCACATTGATGTGAAGGCACATGCAGGCGCCGAGTTCACCGTTGACACGGTGCCGACTTGCTATCTTTTTCAGATTGTAGGTCACCCTAATTATGTACATGAGGGACCACTTTAGGCCTCTTGTTGTTTCTTTGATCTTCTTCTGCTATTTGTTTTGTGCCCTTCACTTGACTACTAATGGTAGAAGACTGACACTTAGCCGTTTCATTTTCTACCGCTATTACTCGTCTCGTTTTGTGCCATTTCCTGGAATACCCATGCCAGTATTTAGTGCAAATTTTTTAAGGTGACTAAATAGCATAGGAACCTGTTATGCTGCTTACCACAGATTCAGCAAAATAATAATACAGCACTTATAATCACTGCAATGCAATGTGCTTATGCGTTAAGTTCTCTGAAAGAGAAGGAATTAGGAGAGAACATGTCTCCTCTTACGTGAATTACAAATACTTAATATCGACCCTGCTATAATTACATGGATTGAAGCTTTTCTGGCTAACCGCCTTCAGTTTATTTTTGCAAATGAGATAGCGTAACCTGCTACGCATGTCTTATGTGGCGTGCCACAAGGCTTCGTGCTCGGACCACGGCTCTTTTTAATATACATAAATGACTTGCCCACTAACATTCTTTCTCAAATTTGTTTATTTGCAGACGATTGTGTAATCTATCATAAAATAACTAGCACTAGTAACTTCGGGCTTCTTCAAACAGATATGAATGCTGTGCATAAGTGGTGCCATACCTGGCACATCGAATTAACATCAGTAAATGCAACGCCATGTGAATTTCTCGTACTAACATGGCGCATCCGGCCTATCTCATAAATAAACAACCATTAGAATCAGTAACAACATATATGGACACCTTGGTGTCCATATAACCAAACAACTTATCTTAGGATAAACACACTGAACATATTAAATTTAAAGCCAACTGTACTCTAGGTTACCTCCGTAGAAACGTTTTTACACTACCATCATCTGCTAAACTACTTGTATGTACTACATACGTTTGGACACAGCTTGAATATGCGCCAGCGTTGTTAGACCCCCACCATGTTACATTAACCCAAATCATCGAGGCAATACAAATTCGCGCCGCAAGTTTTATCTTATCTAATTTCCACAGAACATCCAGCGTAACCACCATGAAAGAATCATTACAATCTCTAGTGTCAAAAAATTTTAATTAAATTCTGTGGTTTTACATGCCGTAACCACGATTTGCGATAATAAAGCACGCCGTATTGAGGGATTCGGATTAATGTTTACTGTGGCCCAAGGCTCAGTACAAGGGTGTTTCTGCATTTCACCCAAACTAAAAACCGGCCGCAGCGGTGGGATTTCATCCCGTGACGGGCATTTTCTCAGTTGTAACACTACGTTGAATTTCTGATAGACTTGCTTCAGTGTTACCAGGTGATGCCGTGAAAGCTGACAAGCGGGAAATACTGCACTCATGTGCCGAACGGTCGGGCTTACGCGAGAAAGAAGGTCTCGTACGAGGCTGTCACCGTGTGTGATGAGCGCCTTTTGTGCTAACGTAGCGTAGTGTAGGATGATGATCGTACTGCTACGTTAAAATACACAGTCGAATCCCGCCGCCAGACGCGCTTTCTTTATTGAGATAGCAGTTATATGGACACTCCAGGCGCATTTCTGCTGTTGCCATTGTCGTCGCCATCGCCGCGAGATTCCGTATGAAGTCGACGTGCGATAAAATCGTCGCCACGCGCCCTACGCCCTATGTCCGAGTGAAAGCATGCGATGGTGAGCCGGCAAACGAGTCGCGTGCACGCAAGGGTGGGAAACGGGAAGGAAGTGCGTAGTCTTGTAGTCGCGCACAACGCTCCGGATGTAGGGGAGGAATGTGGAGGGGGGGGGGGCGCATTACTGCGGACGCGCGCTCCCGCAAGGTGGGAAGACTCAGAAGGGAGGGAGGGAGGGAGGGGGGCACGTTGTGCGCTCCGCGTGCCCGCCCGCGCGGCTGTACCTTGCAAGCAATCCGCGGCGAAGGCAGCGTCCGCCATCCCTGTGTTTTTGCGGCTAAGATCGCGTTGATGCGAGCGCCGGCACGAAGCTCAATTCGCGCGCTGCTGCTGCCGCGCTGACTCACTCCAGCGTTTTGCCAGCAAGTTTCCGCGCTCATAGAGTCAGATGGGTTCATGTTGGCTTGTGCGCACGTGTCAGCATGCTTGTTAATTTAGTTAGTGTGCCTAGGTTTACAAGTTCATAGGGCCGATGAAAATAATATCGTTACTTTGTATAGCTGTCCACTAATTTGCTATCGCAAGCGATGCTTCACCTTTTGGTGGAAACGGCGACTTTTCGTTAGTAAAGAACGTCTACGCAGCGATGATACACCAGCGACTGGCCGAGAGACTACCGCCTGTACCACGCAGGCCAAACTGCCGGGATGGTGGGCAAACAAAGCCTCGCTCCAAATGGTTCTACTGGCTGAACATGCGTCACACGACCGAGCAGTATGTGGTCAGCCGAAATGGGTGTCATTGCTACAAGCGCCCTAGAAGTGCTCCTCCTTGCCCACTACACCCTGTGGCGCCTCAGAGCACTCCCTTCGAGCAAAGTGACAAAAATCTGCTGCGTTGTTTAATGTTGAGCGTTTTTTACACTTGAACCCAGTTTTTATAGCGCTTACTAGCACCTATCTGGCACTTTTTATTGGCCAGTTGAAAAACAAAATCAGGTAGCACCCCTCTCACGTTTAATGTCGACGTTCATGCGTTATCAATGCGTTATAATTGAAGCAATGTAGCCGCACGCCGTGATGCTGACGACATCCTTGTCTGAAATCTGTAGTATTCATTCCCACAATTATGTTACTTCAGATATATGAACAATCAGTGTCCCCGGGATCGGGCAACTTTGCTATGACACTGTCATGATGTCAGTGAAATCGCCATTGTCCGATCACCGATGACACTTGCGGGTCCATGCCGAACCTGAGCTTTCTGGTCAATGGAGACACCGACGACATGCAGGGAGGGTTTGGCACCTGCGCGCCATGCGTAGCGATAAATGAATGAATCAATGAATTATTTCAAAACTGGGTGGCTCATAGGCCTAAGTGGGTAAGGGGTCGGAGAAATTTAAACAAAAAAAACTGCGAAATGATTTTAACAATGCCAGTCTGAAAATTCTTAGAGGGTCTGGAGACGTTGTGGGCATAACGTGAGCATACGTGCGTGTGACGACAGCTTCAAGACGACGACGAAAGTGATGGTGAGCGCACCAGGGTAACAGCATGATTCCTACTGCGTTCGTCACATATCTCCTTCAGAAAAGCGTCGGTTAGTGCGGCTGGCAGCCTTCGGGGACAGCACATATACATGTGTTCATAACGCGTCACATCGGCGCTCGTCGCTTGATGTGCTGACACACTAGACACAAAAGAATGGTCTGCTTAAAAACATCGATGGGAAAGATGAAATACAGTGATTTATACTCGTTAAACTTGTTGATTCCTGAGCACAGACAGGCCGATAGAGTGTAGACGGATTCGGCGGGTACCATAGGCCTAACGTTCGGTGGAAGCGAACGATCTCGGCGCGGGTGCCTGTTGAATGCTAAAATGATTGTATTTGAACCTCAGAACCTTTTGACTATTATTTTTAGTACACTAAAGAAAGTGGAAGCACAGGAATCGCCTCAGCTTTATTATCGGTGCGATAATGTCAATCAGCGGCAAGCTTGCTAGGGTCCGTTCGAACGCGTCTGAACGGCTGCTGGGTTTCGTGTCGATTGCACCACACAGCGAAAACTTGCAGTCATCGGTTGCATACAAACTAATAGAAAACGATGCGTTATCTGCGTTTGCGTAATTTCGATCACGACTACAGCTGTCCGCGTAGCCAAAGGAAAATGCGCAAAACAAAATTGATTTTCAGTGTCGCGTATACATGGGCAGCTCACACACCTTTATGCCAAGCTGGAAGACCGCCGACACGGAACAGACAGTTATGACCCGACATTATAGCGTTATTTAGCACAACAGACTAGTACCTGCCCACAAAATTGTATCAAATATTTAATATTTAAGAGCGCCTATACTGCAGCAGTGCGGCACAAACGAAACCAGCGCAGTTTCCAGTACGAGCCAGCGAACACCAGCGACAACCAGCGCGTGTACACCGCACACCAGTGCGCCCCAGCCTCATAGCAGTCAAACCAGCGTCTCGTCCCATCTCACCAGTGTCCCAGAGACTCAGTGACTCCCAGCGAGCGCCAGCGTCCTTAGTGCGATCAAGTGTCAAAAACACGCTCTTTTCATGCTGGGAGGCACTGGAAGACTCTGGTTTTTGCTATAAGGTATGCCACTGCAATAGGCCTCTCGGAAGATTACATCAAGAAAGCAAGCAAGAACATCCTGTACTGGCTGCTGCAAAATAGAAGGCAGGTGGGCTGAACAAGGCCGCACACCGTAAAACAATAATAAAGCAAATTAGGGTCGCTATTTCTTTTAAATTTAGGTTGTGCGTCAGCGCTGTAATTACCGAATAGAAAAAAGGTAAATGCAACGATTCACAATACATTTCATGCTGGAAAAATTGAAATGAGGTATTCTGGACGTAAGATTTTATTAGTCAATAGATTCAGCCTTTCATTTTATTCTAGTCATTATACTTGTTAATGATGACCCGATTGCTTGCAATGCTATACTGGCGCTGATGCATGTAATATCACACGAGGTGGAAGCAGATCAAACCAGGGCACGCAACACAAGGTGATGCCAGGCTGGTTCACGCCGCCTCACTGCTGGTTGGTTCGCACCACATCATACCAGGTCAGTCACACCACATCCCACCAAACAACGTGAGTTGCACCAAACACACCAGGTACACCATAACCCATGTGTGATTGGCGCTCTCTTGCAATCACGTATGCCTTGTGAATTTTATTGCGATAGCAATTATATGGACAATTGAGGGACATTTCTGCCATCACCGTCGTCCTGGTCGTCGCCGTGAGGTTCCGTATAGAGTCCAACGGCGATAAAGTAATCACCGCACGCCGTATGTTGCATGTGCGAGAGAAAGCGCGGGACAGGACCCGACGATTGCGGCACAATCTTGCGCGCGCGGGAGAGGAAGGCGGAGAGCAAACGAGATGGTTTCCGTCGCGCGAAAGGCCGTGGGGGATTGGAGACAGGGAGAGGCGGGGTGGCGTGACGCTCCGGCACCAAATGCGCATTTCGCGACCGGACGCAAGGGTAACTGGCGATCACTGCTCAATCTAGCGCGCGAAAGGAGGACAGCGGGGAAACAGCGCGGGACGGAGGGGGCGCGGCCTCTCCTCCGCCAGCAATTGCGTACTTTGGGATGCCGCGCGTGGTGGCGCGCGCCGTATCTTGAAAGCGATTTGCAGCGGCTCATACCTTCGTGCGCGCTGTGTTTTCGCCGCCCAGTTTCCGTTAAAGAGACACTAAAGAGAAACAGGAAGTTCAGCTGGAATAGAAGAGGGACCTTCAGGAATCCATGCAGTTTTTGTTGGGTGCAAAAATATGAGTTATTAGAGGAGAAATTCGTAAGGAAAGACCAACTATCTCTTCCTCAATTTCTCTCACGCCAGAATCGGCGCTGAAGCAGTCTAGTGACGGATTTCATTGTTCTCAGCGAATCAGAGGGCGCCATAATACGTCACCGCTTGCGTACATGTGCACGGCCGAGGCGGTCGCTCCATCATAGGCTGCATGGCCGCTGCGTTTGCGTTCGCTGCGACTTTTGCTAAGCTGTTCTGTGGCCGCGATGGATACCGTTGCTGACGTTGAACCCTGCAACGAAGAGCTCACCAGGGTAGCAGGCCTGCATTTGAGCGACTTCAGTGAAACGGAGAACGGAGTACGATAGCGGTGAGCAGGCGGCCGTGCCGACGGAAGGAGAAGCGGCCGGTCCGTCAAGCGACGATGTTCCCGACAGAACAAGCGTAGAAAGTTGCGCGCGTAATCGGTATGTTTTTTTGTGTCTTTTTATGACATTTAGCACTCACCGAGCCGCCAGTTTGCTGCTGCAGGGGCATCAGTAGGGGATTTGATGAAGACGACATTCATGGGACAGCTGCTCGAGAAAGGACTGGCCTCTGGGGCACGCCAAGATACTTTCCGAGGGCAGGATTATATTCATAATCCGTGGGCGAGAAATGCAGACAGCACACCATCGGTTTTTCTGGCTGTCTTGCCGTTTTGTCATCGGTAGAGCACAGACATTGCGGATTCCGGGGCTCATTGTGCGGCACCACATGAAAGGACACATTGGGGTGAACATTGCCGTTGCCTCTGAGCAAGCGCCTTGCGCCGTTGATGCAGCCCTTAACACTGCACACACGAGGCATTTTCTGGCTGTTTCCAGCAAAGTCAACGTTTTTCGAGCCACGAACGCACAACCAAACACTGCAACACTGTAGAGCGGAACAGCCGCGTGCGATGATGCATGGATCAAAAACGAAACTACGAAACTATCCCGACCGCACGTAGGGCCTGTAAATGCGAAAGCCTTTTCGAAGGAAAGAGCAGGCTTCGTCGTCGGGGACGCAATTTCACGTAATTGCGCGCGACAAGCAATTTCACGCGAAATTGCGTAATGCACGCAATTTCGCGTGCATGCGCCTTCCTCCAAACCTTGTTCACGGCGGCTTCTTTGCGCCGCACACTGTAGCAGACGACGCTACCACTATACTTGAAACAGGCGTTTCAACAGCGCCACGGCATTTTTTCTTATTACTTATTTAATTTTGCGCTAAACTTGTACGTCCTCGCTTGAAACAGCTTAAAAACTTGGCAAATGCTGTTTATGTACGTTTAGGCATATTTCATTTTGCGTTTTCTTAACACCGATAAATCGCTCTCGACCAATCGCGGCCGGGCTGCGTTTGTGATCTCCGACGTCACGAACGTGTAGTGCGGGAAATTCGAAGGGGCGTCAGCACCTATCCTTCAGTTTTTCGCTATTTTCTCGCTTAATAAACCTCTGTACGCAGTAACAATGGTATGTCTGTGATCGTGATAGGATAACCTACCATTAAACTTCCGCTTTTCTTTAGTGTCCCTTTAAAGCGGTAGACAGCATGCAGGTCACTTCTCTCGCTGCTGCTGCCGCAGTTCCTCTAGGCAGCGTTTTGACAGCGAGTGTCCGGCGTTATCGAGTCTGATGTGACCATGTTTGTTTATGCGCGCAGACAACATGCTCGTTAATTTGTCAGTAAGCGAATGTTTCCAAGTTTATACGGCCTAAAAACTACTATCCTTGTAATGCTTACAATGCTTATAAAGTTATAATATAATGATCGGTTACCTTGCTCAACGCTCTGCCATATTCGAGAAATTTGCTCTTACCTCATTGAGAAGGAACCAGGGCGCCGGAAAAGCGTCATAGCTTTCAGAGTTGATATACAGGGTGTTCACTTTTAAGTTTTACGGAATTTTTTGAAATTGCCTGTGGCAGGTAGCATAATTATTAACGATGAAGTGGGTGATTCGAATAGGCGGACATAAGTAGATCGAGAAATCAAAACACATATTCAACTTATTGACAAGAATTCCCTAATTGACTTCTTAGCTAATTACTTTACGACACATATTGCAATTTACGAATGGTAGCCGGTGAGCTTGTCAGGCATCTACAATTGAAGTAATTTCTGGAATGACACCAGTTTGGAGATATGCGCCATGAAACTCGCCGTAAAAATTCCCTGTTGTTCCACTTACTTTATACCAAAATGCTGTTTTGTATATTGAAGCACAAAAGTAACTGGAACGCCCATGTATTTCAATCCCGACTTTGGGAAATAATATCTCGAAACTGGTGTCATCCTGGAAATTCATTTCAAGTGCACGCGTCTTGCAAACTCACTGGCTGCAATTCGTAAATTGCAGTATGTGTGGTAAAGTAATTAACTAAGAAGTTCAGTAGTCAATTTTTGTTAATTTTTTGAATAAGTGTTTGGATTTCTCGTACTACCAATGTCCGCCTCTTCGAATAATCCTGTATGTATAGCATTACGTAACACAATATATCGCAAAATGTCCGCAAGGGTGAATTTTGCAAATTCGCCGATCATACCAGTCACGTACGCATCGTCCACCCAAAAGAAAGGAACTTGGCTCGCAGCACTGCAGATCGCAAGTAACACAGCAGGCTGCATAATTATTGCTGCAGCGGCGCAGTATGCCGGATACACATCAGGCGCGTACTCTTCTTTTGTGACGTACATCTTGGAGTGTTTCTTTCTTTCTGGAGCAGTTTGCCTGTAAATGCCAGTCACCAGCCATTGTTCCGCTTGCTACGCATGATGATAAGGCAGAAATGTTTCTTATAACTTCGTCGTATATCATGACTATGGCTAATGGTGCATCCAAAAATCAGTAATCTTGGACCCACTTGGCGCCGTGTATGGATTTATGAGACGGATGTCTTTATGTGTCCATAAAGTTTAGCTTAACATTGTCTCCCTCACGTGCGGCTTCCTCAAGGAGGGCCCTGTGCAAGTTCTGTTGAGGTGTTACTCCGACAGAAAACACCATAGCAGAATTTATTGCGGATTTAATGTCGGGATCACCGATGGTCTTGCGATGCAGGTGGCGCCTCGGTATGTTTTTTTGGAGTAGTGTGGACAAACTACAGTATTTTCAGTCGTGGATTACGGCAGGATGCTGTACTTTTCTATCCGAAACTATTTCTCAATGCCCGAGCATCTGCAGTACTCTTGGAAGCCCTGCTTTCTGCAGCGTTCCGCCAACGAAGCGTGCTCGTAGGGTAGCTCCACGTGTAGATTAGCGCAAAACTCAGCACCATTTGACATGTAACTAAAGCTGGAATACCGAATTTTCTCACGAAGATAACATCCGCCACGTCAGACGTGTTGGAAGATGTCGCAAATCATAACGGTTATTTACCGTATGTACTGCATTTTATTTCACGCTGTACGCTTGAAGCGAAGCAGATGTTATGACAGAAGACAAATGTGCGTAATTTGCGCCATTTTAGGCAAGCTTGTTATGAAGCGTCGGCTGTTGTCCGCAAAGGTCAGCTGAGGCGCCGTTTTGCCTCGCACGGAGTGGAATTTCGCTCCCATAAGAATGTCAAAAGCACCCTGACATCTCCAATTTTCCTGCTGAACTAAGGGTGCTTTATAAGATGTTTTTAGAATTCTGTATAAAGTGAAGCTCTCGCTATCCTTTTAAGGCGCTGTGTGCACAATTGTGTACACCAATGTAGTGCATAAACACCAAAAAGCATTGTTGTAAGTAATGATATTTAAAATGTGTTGCTCTTATCTTGAAACACTTCTGATTCGAATAGTGCTGCAAGTTTGAACATAACATAGAAAATGTTTTAGTGAAATGCATGGGAAGGTACATTATTGCGTATTTTCGCTCGATGTCAGTATGTCGTTGTATGTAACGGGTTCACTTGTTTCATTGTTTTTCACAATAATTTGCTTCGGACATTTTTTTTTCATGGGGCTGGATAAGTGCTTTTCAAGACTGCTGGACTTGAAATAGTTGGCGTTATCATTTTTAATGTTCCCGTAGTGAGCTTTTGCATGGTGTCCGCATTTTCCAAACCTGGCAAACCCCACTAAAAAATTCGAAATGCTTACTCTATTCCGCAAACTGTCTGCGTTTTATGACTCAATTAACAAGTTTTATAACTCAATTAACAATTAACAAGTAAGTTTTCAATTAACAGAATTATTCGGCGCCTGAAGGGGTTATTGCAAATATCCACAGGAGTAAAAAGCAAAATGACTGTAAGGGACTTACGTAATGCCGTTAAACCTGTGCGACAGTTGGGGTGCTTTATTTCTAGCGGAAGCGCAAAATGGCGCCCGGTCTCACGCCCACGGAAATAGAAGCCATTCGTTGCTTACAACGCATCAAAGACGTAGTAATTCTTACGGCGGATAAAGGCGATGCTACGGTTATACTCGACCGCAGAAGGTACGATGAATAACATTCTGGACATGTTATAGAATGAAACAACCTACACCTTGTTAAAGAAATTCCCTACCAGCAGCATCCAGTCCAACTTACAAATGGCACTCTCCAGCGCCTTCCCGGTGGTGTCTCCTCAGCATAAAATGTTGCACTACCATTTATTGTGCACCAATAACACGGCTCGCGCAATATACGGTCTACCTGAGATCTATAAGTCAGGCTCCCTCCTGCCATCAATTGTCGATTTCACCAGGTCTCCGCGGCACAGGCTTTCGGGCTACCTGCATCAAGTGCTGAGTCCGCTAGTCGGCCACATCCAGACCCATATTCTGAACTCGTCAGCGTTCGTC